>NC_066587.1:12007557-12313390 GCF_905475345.1 Vespula vulgaris
GTAATGTAAATTTTCTTTGCATTCTTTTTTAACGATTAACAGCCTAATGTACCTAATAACGAGTAATTTCTCTGTATCAATGCATTTCTTCTTTCTCTCTCTTGTCTTTTCTCCTTTTTAACTTCTTCTCTTTGCAATACGAAAAATATCGCACTCTTTTCGTACAATATGAAAGCTCGAAACTCATCGGGATGCACACGCTGCGATGCGTTCTCAGAGCTGTTTAAAAAAAAAAGAATATTATAGGACAAATCCGAGAAATATTAAACGTCGCGAATTACCTAAAAAATATCGCGAGTAATTAGTTTTATCCTGCTTTGGATAATCGCCCTTGAACCTTTAAGTACTACGATTCTTTTGTCCTCGAACGCGACCTGTTCATTTCGAAAAGATCCAAGGTTCGTAATTGAAGTGTCACTTTGTACAAAAAATTGGACTTCCTCTTATCTGTAATGCTTAGATATTATAATGCCAGCAAAAGTAATTGAAGATCATACAAGTTACCAATAATGGCGCTCGCGTAGACGCTTGCTTGATCATCTTGGTAATCGCAAAAGCAAGAGGGATAAAGGGTATTTACAACAGGGGATTCTTCTCTCGTCAAGCCTTCAACCCTTTATAAAACTACGCTCTCAAGGGGTGCGAAAGTCCCATCAGCAACAACTTTTTATAATCTCGTTATTAATTCAATGTGATCACAGTATTTGTATATAGTAATAAGAATATATATCTATATATATATATATATATATATATATATATATATATATATATATATACCTCTTCGTCTATTCTTCTCTCTCTATTTTTCTCTTTGATCTGAGTACGAAAACGCGTAGATTAGTGGGGCCAAGATTTACCTTGGCGCGTAGCTAAGGTTTAGACGAAATGACGATGAAAAAAAAAAAAGCAAAAATTCTCGGTCATAAAGGGTTGAATGGCATCGACCGATAGTTTATAAACTATTCGCTTAGTATATCGCTTAGTGTACTTTTGTATCGATGCTTTTCCTTTCAGTTTTCCTACTTATTAACTTTCCTGTCAATCAGACAGGATTATAAGAATATAGGGAAAAGAGGAATTTTTAAAGAAAAATCATCGATACAATCTCGTAACAATCTGACGACTACAGCCTTTCGATCTTAATATACGTATATATGTGTGTGCCTTTCTACTCTCTCTCTCTCTCTCTCTCTTTCTTTCTCTCTCTCGCTCTCTCTCTCTCTCTCTCTCTCTCTTTCTCCTTTTTTATATCATCTACTACGAAACTAATTTTAATTATATTTACAGGCTATTTTTATACTAATTCTAAGGATTGCGAAAGGATACACGCGATTATAAAATAAATTTAACTTGCGATTTGTACATTCAACAATTCTTCTTCATCTTCGAACGCTACTTTTTGTTCTCCCGCTCCTAATCGTTTATAAAAATCATCTTGTCACGATGTCCAAGCATTTTTTACGCGCAGGGATATGCTTCTTTCAGACAGATTCGTACTCATTGTATAATGCAATCTAAACAAATTTACTTTTCATGCTTGGACATTGATATCGTGTAATTAGATTTCTCCTCCTTCTTTTTATTATTCCTCTACTTTTTCTCCTTTCTTTATTTGCGTTTTATCAAAAACGCACCGACGTTTATATCGACAATTTTTGTTATCATTAAATATTAATAATTAAGTAAGTCTTTGGTGTTTGTACCAATCTTTTCCGCGCTGCATACTCTATCTAGAATGTATGTGTTCATGTGTATCTGTAAATGTTTGTTTGAAACATTTTCGAATATAAAAAAGGAAAACAATAAATTGTACTATGAAAAAAGATTGGTGTGAAAAACGTACGATTCGATAATATTTCAAAAACGAATCTCGCGAGCCGTGAAAACATAGGATATATCGTGCGTTTCAAATTAAGTATCTTTTTTTTTTTCTTACGCGAAAAATTTTCTTAGAGTAATTAATAATAATAGTTTGCTTGCAGTCGCGCTTTTTCGGAGCTTATTATTGTTTAATTATATTTGTACGGTTATATTTTTAAAGAAAATTTCCATGAATGCCGAAATAGAAGAATTTCGCTTTTTTTTTTTCAATCTTTTTTTATATATTCTTCTAATATTTCCACACAAAGATACAGGCCAGACCATATTTAAACTATATTATTTTAGAATTTGATATACTTCTATTGAGTACACTTTTTTTTTTTTTATTATTGGTTACAAAAGAGATTGTTATTCGTCAGATTACTAAATTGTTACTAGTCAGCTATCGTCCAATAGAGACGCGAGTAAAACTCGTGAGAATAGCGTTCCGTATATCATGATACAAAATTTTCTTAACAAGATATGCTCCGTCAATCGAAATTTAGGAGCAAAAAGGCCGTTTAACATTATGTTGCGTTTTGTATGTATTTATATTATATATGTATAATGTGTGTTCGTGTTGTATACGTATAATCGAGTCGATTACTTAAATACGAAAATAAGAATCTAACAATAAGATACGATATATCTGAGGCTTTTCAATCTATTTAAATACGATTTTTTTTGCCCGATTCTCCTTCGAGAATTTCACTTAAATTCTAATATTGCTGTGTTGGATGTTTTATAGGAACACAAAAATGAGACAACTCTTTTGACAATGGGAACATTCTTATCTGTGATACAACTAAAAGAAATAAAACTTGTATCAAGATTAATAACTGAAGTTACACAAAAGAAGATAAACTGAAAGATGTTCTTAGAATCTGTAAGAACGTAAAACATAATGTGAACAAGAGATTTTTAATGAAAAATCTAACGTTAGACTGTGATCGATGAGTTTTAGAAATCGTATGATTATTAAACAACAGTCAAGATAAGTTAAAGAAGACGAGAATCGAGCCGGTTGAAATTGCGAGTTTACAATTTCGTTGTTACATTTAATTGTAATTCAAAGTATTTGCCTCGACACTTTAAACAACTTTTGTCAAACTCGAGAGTGCGGTCATTTTCATTTTTTTCTTTTATTTTGCTTCGATTATTCTAATAACGAGTTAACTTTGTCGGTCTATCTCGTATGTTACGCTTTTACGTGTAAATATATAAACGTGTATATAACTGTATGTGTATTTTCTGTATAACGTAGGCTTGTGTATGTATGTGTGTGTATGTGTATATATATATATATGTATGTATATATATATATGTATGTATAAAATTGCGAGGAACGCTGGCTTTAAAAGTTGAATAAAGCTCAGGACGATGAATCAAGTTTATTTATGTTAACTATTTTTCGTTCTCTTATTATTTTAGCTTGTCTGTTAAATAATAACCGGCATGTATGTATGTATAAAGGAGACGTGAGTTAATTGGCGACTATTAAATTCTTTTAAAAGTCGAATGAGATCGTTGTTTTCCCGAAGTCTAACATGCATTTTTAAGTTTAATTCGATACGTCGCTTTTTTAAACAGTCACTGAAGAAGGCACATTTGTGATGTGTTTCGCGTGTGTCTTTTTATTTACTTATTTATTTATTTATTTAATTATTTATTTCTCCTTTTTGTTTTTCGCAGAATTTCGTTTTACTTAGTACAAAGCGTCGGAAAGTGCGCACAAATTTTCCTCTATCGTCATTATCCTTCGCGCTTATCTCTCTCTCTCTCTCTCTCTCTCTCTCTCTCTCTCTCTCTCTCTCTCTCGCTCTCTCTTTTGTAGTTTTTGGCACCATATAAAATATACCTGTCGTATATTTTAATTCTGTAAAATCCATTTCTTTCACTTCTCTATATTTTCTTTTAACTTCACTTAACTTCATTTTACAATTCCCGTAATCATAGAGAAACGATAGTCGTAACAGGTTGACTAAAATTTGTTGCTCGTGCAACAAATGGGATATTTTACTGAAAGAATATCGTAATAAATCGTTCCATTCGCTCGCCATGTGAATCAGTTTTTAAACGCAATATAACTCGAGTAATTTCTACAAAAAGATAAGAAAAGAAAAAAAGAAAAGAAAAAAAAAAGAGAAAAGAAAAGAAGAAAATAAAGATAAGAACAATATATCTTGAACTTTCAGATTTGGACGTAAATCTATATAACTCTACGTAGTCAAATCGTTCGTTAACACTTTCCTGCTCGTATAAACTAATTAACCGATACTCGTGCAAAAAAGGATAAATGCACAACCAGGACACACCGATACGATCTGGAAAATGGCGAAACGTCGTTCTTTTTCTGCGTTCTCGGACGTTCTTACACAATGTAATACGTAACTTTAATGAATAGATAATTTGTCCATATATTGGCAGCTAGCTGGTTGTCGTTTAACGCGAAAGTTACACGAGCCGGTATTGTCTACTCCGTTAACATCTTCGCGTTGTTTTCTATCATATATATATATATGTATGTATATATGTATATATATACATATAATCGTAATATTATATATGAACTGTACTTCATACATATATTTCTATCCGACAAAAAATGTATGAATATAATTTCGAATCAATGCGTAATCTTTTCTCTCCTTTAATAAGAACAAATAATCATATGTGCGAAATTAACGCAGAAACCTTACAATTCTAAGGGCGACTTTTTCTCAATCAAGTCCACTCGTTCCTTCTAATCGACGTACGATATATTTCTAAATATTTTAAACTCCCTACTATCGTTTCTTATTATCAATTATATCTACAATAGTCGCTGCTATGAAGGAGGATTACCGTTTATGATGTAAGAGACATTAGATATTTCGCCACTTCCCGGTGCAATTCGTAGCAATGGACCTTTAAAGCGCGACTTAATATTTGAAAAAGATATGAAAAAAAAAAAAAGAAAGAAAGAAAGAACAAAAGGGCAGGGAGAAGAAAAAAAAGAAAAAAAATAGGAGAAAAAAAAAGAAAAAAAATGAGAAAAAAGAAAAAAAAAGAAGAAAAAAAAAAGAAAAAGAGATCGAACGTTATCCAACCTCCTTTCGTCAAAGACGCAAAAAGAACGCACGAGAATGCGTAACACTTTTGCGCAGAATATCTCAAAGTACAGTAATGCGTTGGATCGTCAATATGAAACGAAAAATAGTTTCCTTAAATCAAAAAGTCGCGTTAATAATGATGAACGGAACGATTAAAGCTCCGTTTTGTCGGATGGTTGATTCGCATGTCGTTGGAGCAAATAATGAATGGAGTTAATCAATTCTAATGAATTAATCGTCGTTGGTTGCTTCATCGACAAGCGTATCTCAAAAACAAAATGTCTTTCGAACGAAAAGTATATTATCATTATGGCCACCTATTTTTATCGCTTTATCTTTATCTCTATGTGAAACACGTTGTTTTTTTGTTTATCTCTTGTTCACTTGTGAGAAAAATACAAGGAAAGCGTAATCGAAGAAGCACCAGGAACTTCATCGTGGCTCTGTTCTTTCGCGATCAGTTAAACTGTTAAACAGAGACTGCACTCTCGCGTTCCTTCTCTTCCTGTTGCCGTACCGCAACAGCCGCCTCGACGAGCAGGTAGAGACACTTGAACTTGTCCTTGTCCTCTTCCGGGGGCGTCGGTGGTGGTGTTTCATCGCTGCGAGGATTGTGAGCGTTGTGCGTACTACTATAAACTTCTGTCTCGTGTTGCACGTCTGGAGTTGTCGTCAAGTGTTGCCTTGGTGCACTCCAGTATGCAGCTTCGCTTACTATCGACGAATCTTCCTCGTCCCTGTTGATTGAGGGAAAGAACAAAAAAACAAACAAAAACGATAAGATACGATTCAAATAATTCCAAAGTCTTATCAATCCCAGATTTAACAATAATTTTGTTAAGTTTGTTGCGTTAGAAAAATAAAGGATAAAACGTTATCGGCGTTTTCGTTTTCGCTTTCGTTTTCTTTTTAACACATCTGGCTTAAAACGCAGATACAAGCTGTTGCGTTTCAACGAAAAAGATATCAACGTATCAAGGACCGCGAATTGAAATAGATATTCGAAATGATTTCACGATCAAACCATTTTCTTTCGGATATGAAATTTTCTTTTCGATGAGAAAGCTTAGAGAGCGAAGCGAGATTACATGATATGAACAAAAAAATAAGGATTTCGTACAAAATGATGGTTGCACCGGAATTAGTAGACATGCGAGGAAATTATAGGGGCTAACGATCGATTTCGTTGCTTACCCTCGTCGAGCTGGATGGGCTATCGCGTCTCCGTAGTTAGGTTGATCATTTTTTTCTACTTTGGTTTCCGAATACGGATAAACAATTACGCTTGGCCACTGGGTAGCAGGACGTTCTTCCTCGCTATGCGAACTGCTTTCATAGTCGTTCGGACTATCCTCCTCACTTCTGTGAAACGTACCATCAACGATTATATATACGACGATACATACGTTAGTACATATATACAAACGTATTGGAAATATAAGAAACATCAAAAGCGAGAAGCATTTCCGTGTATGAATGATTTACCCGTCGAATATACATACATCAACATTAGAACGCATAAAATCGATAATCCCCTTCTTTAAGTATTCTGTAAGTCTTTAATTTCCTTATTTAAGTACCGAGAAATCTCGACGATGATGTAAATATACGTTATGAATAATCGGCTAATCGATGTTTTATATCGCACCTACCAATGTGACACGATATCCAAACATAATCTCGAAATAATCGTAATAAAACGTAACTCCCGCCTTTACAATTTCCAGTTATCTTATATATTTTAAGTTCTAATGTTATTCAATGATTTTAGTCAAAATATTAAATAGATATCATTGTACGGAAATTGAACGTGTACAAAAAAAAGACTTAAAAAATATAATATGATTTTCCTGCTCTACAATAAGTTAAAAGGTATAAAGGAATTTTATGCAATATAAATAATCTTTTTTGAAATATTCTATATAAGTTTCAAATAAATTCGATAAAAATTCAGTGGAATGAATATTAATCGAGAAAAATATTATTTTAAGAAATGTTTGAAATTTAGGGATTATTTTATAAAAATTCCTACAACATCGTCGACGGTTTGAATTTCGATCTAATAAGAAGAAACATTTTTTAATTTTTAAACATTGAGAAAACGCAATAATAGTAATAAAACAATATATATATACTCGATATTTGTAAATGCAAAATAAGTGTTTTTTTTTTTTTTTTAAAGAAGTATATATATATAATATAATAGCGATGAGAATATAATGATCTTAAAAAAAAGATATTTTAAATAGACTACGGTAAAAATAGACTACATGTGACGAGAATGTTGCGTCTTTGGATAAGGACTTTGGATTTGAATATCTTGTAACATAAATAAGATAGTAAACGAAACAAAATGTGATTGCAAGGTCAAAGAAAAAAGGATGTGGCTAGGCAAGTCTAAGGGTGATTTTTTAAAAAACATTAAAATTCACTCACCGATACATCAGGCCAGTTGCTTCTTCATAATCGTGATCTCTTCTACGTTTCGGTGCACTGCATTCGGCCAAAGGATCCCAATTCTGATTGCTCCTTTGATTAATCGATGGTTGTTGATGACTTCCACCTGGCATCTTTTTACCACGACGTGATATAGTGTATTGAAGAGGATCGTGTCCTTCTCTGCGGATCATCTCTGGTAAAATTCTTCGCCTTGCGTTGATGAACCAATTACACACCTATCGATCACCAAGTACACAACCGTTGTGTTAGATCGCAAAAGTATGTTTAACTTGTTAAGAATCGAACTTGTTAATAAGTCGAATCGCACTAACAATTCGCTTGAATTTATTTGTAAATAGAGAATTTGTGAAGCAAGAATATCACTTTGGAATGAGTAAAACTTGATGTCCGAAGCGTTCGAGATCTGAATCTTAAATGATAGCTTCTCAGAGTTCGTCGTTAATTTATACGGTATATGTTGAAAGGCAACGACCAATGAAAAAGAAGGGATGTGGTCAAGGGTAGTGGTTTTTGGTAGTTTAAGGGGACAAAGTGCAAAAATTCATTATAAAGGACTGAGTTATGAATAGGGTATTTTATAAATAGGATAGTTTATGAGTAAGGTAATTTATGAGTAAGGTAGTTTATGACTAGGGTAGTTTATGAGTAGGGTCTTTTATAAGTAGTTTATTGTAGGATATTTGTAAAAGTTTATTTGTCGATTTTATCTTACGTTTATTGTAGAAATTCGGTAAGAAAAAGGTTGGAAGAAAACGGAGGTCAGAGAAAGTTAAATATAATTAAGGAGATAGTAAAGGTTATTGTTAAGTTAGATATGAAAGGTTTAAGTACGGTAAGTCTAGATAATGAAGGGCAGGAGGGACATAACAATATGCGTTCAGTTATTTCCAAGATATTATTGTTTCGTTACAATGGATGTTATTGATTGTTAGCGATGACTAAGACTCTAAAAATTTATTGTTATTCTATGCTTATCATTTACCCCGGAATCGTTTGAGAGTCAATACTTTATTTTCAAATACAATATAAACATATCTAAAGTAAATCGTACGAAAAACATACGATCAACAAAAATATATCATTATCAGTTATGATTCATCCTGTATATATTACAAGAGATATTTCATATTAATCTTTTATTAAATTTAAATGAAATAATTCACTACTATATTGATAATCTATTACGTAACGATATTAATGAATAATATTATAATATCGCAATCGAAATTAAAAATAAATGTCTAAACTATTTATAAACCATATGTGAAATATTTTTAGTTCGATTAAAATGACATAGCTTAAAAAAATATACACATATATATATACACACACATGTATATATATATATTAAATATACGATAATGATATATTTTATATATTTAATGCTGATAATTATTATTGAAAAATTAATTATGTTTGAAATAATTAGTGCTTAAAAATTGTTTAGTTTGTGAACTTTTGATTATATTTAATTTATTGATTCAAATTGTGATTATATTTACTATATAATTCCTTATATAGTAAACGTAATCATTATTATAATAATAATTACCTGTAATACGGTGAGATTCGCCTCCTGACTGAGAGTTAATTTCTCGCTGTCGCTTGGATAAGCGTTGTATCTATGCTCATACAGCCATCGTTTGAGAATCTTCACCGAATGCTTCGGTAGATTACCACGACGTTTCCTGACGGAATGCGCGGTGGAGTGATGAAGAATCCCAGAATGGACCTTCCCGCGTATCGTTGATGAATCGTGCTCAGCATCCGACCCGCTTTGATCGTCATCGGTGCTGCTCGACGATGGAAATCGCTCTCTCGCTATAACAACATAAACAATAATACTTTCTTCGATTTGTTCTTGGGAATAACATGAATATTAATAAATATAATTTAATTAATTTAATTATAAAATATTTATTTTGAAAATACGCGTCGATTGTCAGATAATATTGAATTATTTATACTTTCTTACAAACTATTATTTCATTTATAGGGTTTATTTCATTTCTTTTTTTTTATAAAAAGATGTTAAATGAAATAAAAAAAAAATATATACATCTATAGACAAATATAATGAGCATAGGAATATGGTATTTATTGTATGTAAATAAGATGAAATATTTTTTCTTATTGGAAATTCTCTTTGAAAAAATAAATAAACATGATGCTTGATATCAATTTATATGTCGTAAGCTTATCTTATTACTGTTTTAAGCATTATCTTATAAAAAGAAATTAAAAATCTGTTGAAAAATTGAAGAAGAAAAAAGAAGCGTAATAATCGTAGACATACGTAAAAATATTATGCTATTATACGCATATATAAAAAGAAGGTTAATTATGTTACCACGATCATTTTAATCGTATCTACATTTTGTTACTTTAGAATAGAAATGAATAATAACATCGACTCCCTTGAAACATTCACGTAAACATTAACATCGCAATGCTAAAAAGAAAAAATACTTCACATCTAATTGCCAACGATTGATATTACACTACGACCAGATGATAATTAAGAAATGACTAAGGAAAATTGCATCGTGTCGGCGACAGTCCAATAAAATATACTGGCGTGTCGAATGCTTACCGATGTCTGTCTAATATCTGTTAATACGAATAAAATGGGGTGGAAGGGGTTAAAAAACAGAAACTAAAGGGAAGAGAATAGAGTATCAAGGAAAATAAATAAACAATATTTATTTTGTACTCGTAAAATAAGACGACACATTGTATGAGATGGTGAATATAAGGATTATCGAAGGACTCGATTTTCTTTCAAGGGCACGCTCGTGCGTAGAGCGGGGCATTTAAAGTTTCGAGTATACCAGCAATCCAACGGTACATTCAGAGTGTTGCTTTAGAACAGAGATAGAGATAGAGATAGAGATAGAGATAGAGATAGAGAGAGAGAGAGATGGATATAAAGACTCGAATACCGGTTTACGTGCCTCGGCATGTTCGTTCGAAGAAAACGAAGCATCGTGCCGGTAAATTCAATGAGGCCGGCCTCTTTCTTCTTCTTCTTCTTCTTCTTCTTCCTCTTCTTCTTCTTCCTTCTGCTTACGTAAAGTCAAGAACGCGCGAGTAAAGACAACAGTAAAGAGAGAAGAAGAGGTAAGGTGAGACGAAGAAGAATCGAACAAGAGGACCTTGAATCGCACGTGGGGCCTTCCTCTCTAACGACGCTCCTACTTTGACTCGTTTAACATCGTCTAGTAAGACTTCTTCCATTCGTTATGCGTAGTCGTTATATCCACCTCTACTTCTCCTTCGCCAATCTTTGCACTTCGAACCGTTCCTTCTTTCATTTTATGCCGATCGAAGCATGCACACATGGATACACGAGACGCGACATACACACAGACGACACACAAGAGGTGCGATATCGAAGAGACCAACAAAATTGCCCGAGTGTATATCCACATGCGTCGTCCAACGACGATGTCTCGTGACAGCTTTACGATCATTTTCTTTGCCCTTAATTAATGAACTCATTAATTATTCTTCTCTCTTCTTTTCGATCGTTATAAATAGCATTATAAAAAGAATATATATATATATATATATATATATATATATATATATGTATTCTCGACGATTTAGACTTCTGACTTTTTTTCTTTCTTTATAAGTGTTTATATCAATGTTGAGAAATTCAAGGCTCAATGTGTATAACTAAATGGTATATCACAGTGATCAATTACTACTAATGATGAGAATAGAAACTTTTTGTAAATGTCAGTTTCACACACTATGCAATTATTATCGCAAATCAATATCAAAATTTTTCATGTGCTGTATTTGAAATAATATACATAGTAAATTAACGATCTATGTATTATCGATTCTTTCAACATTGTCATTAATTTACCGTCACGCTTAAGACTTGTTTGCACAGTTGTCGAGATATTCGTTAAAGTATGGATAGTAAAAAAGAAATCTTGATTAATAATGGATTCTTACTTTTTATATCAATAATGGTGCGATCGCCAAAAGTGATCACATATGTCTGCCGTAAGTAAGAAAATCAAGAATGACGGTATTATTTACGGCACGCAAAAGCCATCAAAAATAAAAATGCTTATCTGTGTTTAAAGATCATCTATGAATTTTCGTTCGGTAGAGAGAAGGAGAGGGAACGGAGAGGGGAGGGTGTGTGAGAGAGAGAGAGAGAGAGAGAGAGAGAAAGAGAGGGGGAGAACGATAAAAAAGTGCAAATATTACATAAGCTTTTTCTTTTTTTCCTTTCCATTACTTATCGAACGTCGAATAAATAAAATGTCATTGACGCGTAATGCCAAAAACTGATTGCTGAGGGGCGTGTACACCGTTCGCTCGAATAAGAGAAGAAGAAAGAGAGGAGAGTACAAGTTGGGAGACGCGACAGTAGCCGCACGTAGCTAGGTAATGCTACAGAAGATCTCTGTATCTGAAAATAACCAGTGTGCTCTCCGCCGGTTCCATATTTAGCCCGAGTGTCGTGGACTGACTCGTTAAGGTCAGACAGAGACGGAAGAAGCTGCTGCGGCAGGGCAAAGATGCGACAGATAGAAAGAGACAGAAGGAGTCCGCAATAAAGTGAACGAGAAGATTTTCAGGACTCGACCAAGTATCCGACACCGTCTACCCGGAATATTTTCCACTTCCGCAAAGTTTTACGCGAGCAGATCCGTAAGAGTTCTCTCTCTCTTTCTTTTTCTCTCTCTTGTGTTTGACAAAGATCGTTGTTAACTCTTATTGGATTTATTAACGATTTTAATCTCATTCGTGCTTTCCATTTCGATCCTTTCTTTGTAAGGATAACGCGTGAATTTCTTTCTTTCTTTTCTTTTTTTTTTTATATATATTAATTTCGCATCGGTTCATATTTATTCTCAATTTTACGTTCTATTTTGTTTTTGATGTTACTATCTCAAATATATCAAAGTTACATGTATGTATATGTATGTAAATAATATAGAATTTTTAAATATAAATGACAAAATTTACGAAGACGTATAAATTTGCGGAGAAGTCAATGATAATTCCTATTATTTCCCTCCTATCTTGGTTATGAATCATGAACAATTCACAACCGATTCGTGACTAGGTTAAATCACTTCCTCGACGAAGCAAATTTAACCGAGTAAGGTAGGTAGGTAGGTAGGTAGGTAGTAAGGTAAAATCGTTAAACGTTCTCGTATGTTCGTGACAATCAGCTATTTTCGGAACGGTTAATTACCCCAGTCACGACGGCACATCTTCGAGCGAACTAGTATTTTGGTCTCTGGCGTACGAAAAAAGAATGGGAAGAAAAAATGTCACTGATGATATTTTCCGACAGCATCACTGTGTTGTCGACCTCATTCAAAAAGACGTGACAACGAAAAATGACGTTAGAAGACGAACGATCGGCGATGGATCCCGGCCGACTATTCTCTAAGTTTTAGTTCTATTTACACCTCTTTTGCTCTTCCGTTTTGTCACTCTGCAGGAATGCTAAATATTATTTTCAAACGTCATCAATCTGTTAATTCAGACGATCTAACAAACGGAAGAAGTTCATCAAATGCATTAATTATGTTCATTCAAGAACTAATATTGCACAATGATTATAATTTTAAACATACAAAAAATAAATGTTACAGATATCAATATGTTTTATAAGTTTCTACTATCTATTATTAAAATTATGATCAATATAACGTTCATGTATACTTCTTTTGCTTAAAATAGTAAAAAAGATGAATTGACTGATATTCGATAGCAAAATTTCCTTTTTCGTATAACAATTATTATAACGGACTTATAATATGTATAATAGATATAAATTATTTTTACGAGAGACACTAGATTCGAAAGAAAAAGAAAGAGAAAGGAGAGAAAAAAGCAAAGATAATACGTTTCAGTGATGGAACACTCCTTGTAACCAAATCCACGATTCTGGGTCTGCATAGGCGCCTAATCTTAGCACTCGCGGATTCGTAGTTACGTAAGGTCCAGTAACCTGACGGCGTAAAATTAGGATCTAAGCGGCTCGACTAGACACGCACGACGTGGTGTCTCAGAGAGTCGTCGCCACGCGAGAGTTTCTTCAATCACCCTTTTTTCCCTTTACGAATGATTTATCTGTCCAAAATTTTTATACAATTTCCCGGAAGAGCAGGGACAAAAAGATACAAAAAAGGAAGATATCTCTGATTTCTTACTTTCGAGAATTCAAAACTATACATAATTGTATATCAATGAAAAGATTAAATTTTTCCTTTAAACGACTCCGGTCATTAACATTACAACGTAATGAAGATATTTTTGCGTCGTCGAGCTTCGTTCCTTGTTTAAAGTCTGCCATTAATGTCCAACATCTTTGAACGTTCTCTAAACACACTAATATGCCTAATGATAGCACGATATCTAATTATATTTGGGTGTAAACAAATAACTGTATATAAAGAAGATGAAATAGAGGTTGATACTCGAAGAGAGTGAGAGATGGTCATTGTATTTGGTGGAAGGAGTCATCGAGCCTCAAAGAGAACTGCATCGAACGTAGTAAAGGCATTAATATTCATTTAGTGGTATATATATATCACTATATAATATATATATATATATTATTACTAAGTTCGGTAACGACGACGTCGGTCATCGTGGTCTCGTTGCTCGACTTGGACTGCATCCAAATACTGATAGGGGTCACCGAGTTGCACGGTCTCGTCCGAGGAACTCGATTCCCGTTCGATTCGATTTTCGTTTCGCAAGATGTTAACCGCACACATTAACAGACTGGATATTTCTCGAGGACGCAAGCTACACAGATATATGCGTACCCAAGACGACGACGACGACGACGACGACGACGAAGACGACAACGAATTAATTGGATGTACTTAAAAATCACTGATGAGTCTTCTTTCATCAACTACTTCGTATAGAATCCATAGGAAAGATCGAATAATCTCGGTGATTACGAAAAGTAACAAATCACCAATCGTCTATAATGTTCAAGTTATATTAAAATTCTTAAATCATATAATCTTCCTCATTAATTAATTTTTCAAATTAATACAATATATATATATATATATATATATATATATATATATGTACGATGACATCTATACCTGTCCAATAAAATAGTAATAATAATTAATATATGTAAGTTAAAGATCATCGAAACTCATTTAACTTCGTTATAATATGATATATATAACGTGACACGACTGACTTTATGATAAATTCCTAAGTCTGTAAAAAAAAAGAAGAAAAAAAAGATGATAACTACGAAGCAAAGTACACTACATTTATTTATTCAAGAGGTTAAAACGAATTGAAAGAGCGATAGGAAGGTAGGAGTTATGAAATATCTATTGTCGATTACGATATTTATTATAATGTATGAGATAGATCTCGGAGTATAACTGGAAAACAAAAAGAGAAAAAAAAAAGAAGACAAAAAATAAAACAGAAAAAGAAAGGACTTTTCCACAGAAGAAAGATAAATTCGAAAAATTAAAGATTAAACTCAGTGTGTCATTTATTTGTTCGAAGACGACGAGAGAGAGAGAGAGAGAGAGAGAGAGAGAGAGAGAGAGAGAGAGAGAGAGAGAGAGAGAGAGAGAGAGAGAGAGAGAGAGAGAGAGAGAGAGAGAGAGAGAGAGAGAGAGAGAGATGGCAGTCTGACAAGCGGCGAAGAATATGACCGGTTTCGCGAGAATATGTTATAATCGCGTTATTTGATGCAATACATAGCAACAATATTGGCATCTCTTTTCCACACATCTTTCCCTCTTACATGAAATATAGCCGCCATTGACTTCATTAGAAAATGTCGCATCCACGACGTTTCCTTTTCACGTTTCTTAACAAAGTGAGGGTTATACAGTAACATGAATGTTCGAGTCGAATCAACATTTAAACGACGTGTCAATGACGACACTAAAAAATTCGATTTCAAACTGAAGAATCCGCCTTTTCTATTATAATTTTACAACCTCGTTAAAATAATCGTTGGTAACTTTAGAAAAAGATAATAAAAACCGATGTAAGAATTTGCAAGGATTTTTCATCGAAAAAAATCCAAGTGCTGGGTGGCTGTCAAACATACTCTGATAAACATTTGGATGATATCATCGGTTTCTTTACCATGTGTGCACGTACGAGTCAACGTTTATATTTCTTCCCTCTGTTTTATGTAATCGATTGTTTATTATCTGGTATCTTTCTTGAAAGGTTTATTAAAGATATTGTATATCAAATGAGGAAACACGGGGATATTTATATATGTAGTCTCTTTCCGATTCTTTAATTAAACAACACCGTTAGAAATAAGAGGAACGTGGTATTGTAAGCACATTGCTTAGTATCTTACATATAATCCATACAGTTTTTCTTTATGTAAAACAATGTTATTCCCAACTGAACAAAAAAACTTTGTTCCTCCACGTTTATCTCTTAAAACTTCAAACGATTGTCAAAAGTATCACGGATTAGTCGAGACTTACACATTTTCGTTATGTAATCTGTGGGTTTAGAATGATGTGTAAGAAAGTTAACAAGGTTGCCATAATTAGACTAGAGATATAGAAAGACATACGTATTTGTGTATATATATATATCTTTCTCTGTCTTTCGTGAAGCCGATTTCGATCTCTTTTATATTGTTAGCCATATGCTGTTACCGACTTCGGATTTCGGCCAGGATTCCAAGCCAGGCGTAGGAAGCATGATTGGCACTTACACCATCGTTACACGCAGTCGTATGATCGTATATTTATACTTAATGTATATACACTTAAGTATACCTACGGGAAGTTAGTCGCGATGGCAAGAGCGTACAAGGGTGTTCGATGACGTTCTTTGCATCTGGTCAGGAATCTTGGCTGAAATTTTGAAGTCTGATCATGCGACATTACCGGATGGCAGCGTGGAAAATATCTTCGAGAAGTCCTCGACATTCGATATAGAGTAACTTAGGACTATTATAACTTTCTTTTTATTTTTATTTTTGTTTTTATATGAAACGTGCAATTACATATTTTAATTATTCGTTATTACTTTGATCTTAATAAAACGAAACGTTTTATTACATTTATGGTTTAATAACTCACCCCTATTTATATTATTACTCATACCTGAATAAAGATGCAACCTTTTTTCCCTTCGTCTAATCCTAATTTCACAAATCCGAAATGACCTAAGCTTAGGATCATAAAACGATCCTTCCGAACAATTCAACTTTCTCTTTCTTAAAATTACTGAAAATCTCGGGATCCTTTTTCTTTGGGTTTTTTTCTTTCCTTTTCTTCCTTTCCTTTTTCTTTGGGTACTTTTTCTTTTTCAAGGTTTTTCCTTTACTACGTTATGTACACATCGAATACACTCTATACGTTATAAATCGAAATGAATTTATATTCTCAAATTCAAATTTCAAATATTTTTTTAATTCATTATATAAATCTAGAACAAGCGAACTGTCGTGTAACACTTGGAAGTAGAAACGTTATTAGAGAATACAAAGAGCATCGGGAAATACGAAGATGAAGACGAAGAAGGAGAAGGAGAAGAAGAAGAAGAAGAGAAGAAGCAGAAGAAGAAGAAGAAGAGAAGAAGAAGAAGAAGAAGAAGAAGAAGAAGAAGAAGAAGAAGAAGAAGAAGCTGTAAGAATGACCGGACGCGAAACGATCAGCTTGGTTATAAAGTCAACCGAGTTCAATTACTTTAGTTGCGTCTTCGCTCGAACGAGTTCTCGGTTCGAGAATCTACTCGAGTTCCCCTTACACGCGCGTATTAATGTACACGACGACTGCTCGTATCACGCCATTGGCAACCTTTGAAAAATATCATGCATATCTTTATTCATATGATATATAAACTAAAAAAAAAAAAAAAATAGAAAAAAAGAAATAGAAAAATTAAAAACTAATTCGAAACAAAAGAAAATTGAAGCGTACAGTTTTGTAAATAAAGTGATTGGATCGTTTTAAAATCGTTTGGATTTAAATTGACTGATTAAAAATAAGCGAATGTTAATTTCCTTTAATTTACATCGCTGTTTTGTAAATTTCAAAATCAACTTCCTTTGTCGATTACAAATCTACGAGATTATAGTCCTTGAATTTATTCCGCAATTTTGTAAATTTCACAATCGATTTTCCTTGTCGTATAGTACGTGCGCATTTCAATCTTGAAATTCACTTTGAACCCTTTAAAGCATGTTATTCTAGTAAACGGATCTCGCGTGTTGACGAAGTCTAACGATCTATGTGCAATGTATTATATGTATGCACGTATGTATACCTATAGGTACATAAGTCTGCATATGTTACCTATGGCGATGAACTCTAGAAACTAACTTCGAGGAAGGACCTCTGTTATCTACGAAGTAACGTGACAAGCACGAAATTGTACTTGCAGAACTTTCAAAAGATCGATTTATGATTGTCTTCCTACGAAAGCTATGCATTTTAACACGTTGACTACCGAGAAAATTTTACGTAAATCGATACATCTATCTAATGTTTCCGATAATTAAAAAAAAAAATTATATTTGTTTTTGTAACTATTAAGCTAGTCATTATCTATAATTACAATCTTGTAAATGTAAAAAAGAAAAAAAAGAAAAAAGAAAAAGAATTATTAAGGTTGTAAATAAAGCTTTGCAAAATCTAATATCCAGTCACTGTTGACTCTTATAGTATTCAGCGTGTTAATAGACGAGAATTTTATCTGATCGGTTTGATCATTGTTTTCGAACGTACGAAGCAAAGAAGATTGAGAAGCGTTACGTAAGCGATTTTTCTAATTATCGTTCGTACATCGCATCGGTCGTAGAAAAAAAGAAGAAAAAGTATGATTAATGGGGATAAACGAAAACTATGAATATAATTTGGTAAACATGTTTCGTATTTCTTTTTTTTTCGTTAAAAAAAGTTATAAAACCGGAGTTCAAAGAATATACGAGTAGTAACAATTTTAATATCTAACCTGAAGCATTATATTTAAAACCTGTTTGTGAGATCTAATCCTTAAAACGAGAATCCTTAAAACATGATTTAAAAAAATAAAAAAAAAAAAGGAAGAAAGGTCTAAAACATCGTTGACACATTTTTACACACACGAAATGAAGATGCGAAAATTGTAGAGATCGATCAGATAGAGCAACTAACCGAGTTCGATTAAAACACGACCAATTTTCACGTGAACGATGAGTTGTTGAGAGTATGGATCTCACACGACGATATGAAAAGCTTTCTATGGAGGAGTTTGCGTCGTTCAATGACATGCTTCATGAATGTCTCGGCTGAAAAATATTCAATTGGATCAATCGCGACGGCTTTGTCATTCTTGAAAATTTTTCGAACAAAGAAGCGATACAGAACGAGAAAAAAGAAAAGAAGAAAAAGAAAATAAACGACTGAATTGGTGAGTTAACAAAAAATCTAAGTACGATATTTATCGTTCCAAAAGAATGTACAATCAAACGTCGCCATTTTATTAATTTTCCAATGAATCTTATCGTAAGAAAAAAAACAAAAAGGAATTACGAAGTATCAGGCGCCTCGCACAATCTTTCTAATTGGCTGAAATACAAATTTATCGATCATCGATAATCGACTGTCTCTCGAGGATGAATGAGCAAGCGCGGGAATCTCGAACGCTATAATTAGACGGCGTATTATCAAAGGCACGCGGAATCGAATCGGACATTCGTTTCGGCCTCTGCTCCCTCTCCTCTATTATATTGGAGCTAAAGTGATTCTTGTTACTACATGTTCTTAGATGTATCTTTCTCGCTTAGTACGGATTAGTTCATTTGTGTGCTCGCGTGTACCCATTACTTAATATCTAGTTATAACCAACGCACTTTACACCTAAGCTAAATTCGCATGTATGTATCTCAGGACCAAGGACAAAGTAGAGATATTTTCGACGCGAATCTACTTCGTTCAAAGCCAACGAAGTTGATCGATAAACGGTTTGAAGTTGAAAATGTAGGAACATTTCGATCTTTCGCAAAATAACATAACTTTCGAAACACGGTATTATTGGATATTTTCAAAACGTCAGAAAAAGAATCAAATTCGATCGTGGAAAAAATATTGATGTATTTTGAATGGTTTGTTGATGGAACTTTTCAAAGGCAATGTTTCAATGCAAATTCGAACTTACGGACGTGCATGATTTATTCCGACAATGTCCATTTCCGTTCAATGTAGCGAACAAGTTTCTAGTTGTACAAATATCTGATGTTCAGTTAATTATTTTCTGCAGAAGCATGTCGCGGTAAAAGACGGTAAAATATAAATGAAGCATACGAAAATACATAGACGTATACGTACATTATCAAAACTTCATTCGTTATATCTAATCACCTTATTAAGTATATAAGGTATAATTTAGAGAAAGTAATTGAAATATCGATAGTAAGTTAGGTAATCGAAATACATAGAATGCAAATCGTTAACGAAACAATAAGGTTGCACGAGGATTCATTTGTAAAAATGTTTACACGGTTGGATACGCTTTTTTCGTAATAATAATGTTCTCCATACTATCTAAATAAAAATACCTTAAACGATTCATCGCGACATATCACCTCATCCATAGCTAGAACGACGAACGAGCAACGACGGTAACCTCGTTGACATCCGCTTACGTATACGACGCCCTCACGCTTTGCATTGAATACGTCGATTACATACGTTAAACCGAAGAATACATATGCATCGTTTGAATGATCGATCGTTTTAGACGGCGACGACGACTACGTCGTCTACGACGACGACTACTACGACAAAAACCAAAACCGCATCGTTATCATTATTTATCCCGGTTGGTCCATCGAGGGCAAGATGGTCCGCGTGTTGGGTTATCGTCGCCTTCGCACATTCGCGTGTGCACTACTGTGAAACGAAATTTTCGAGATATAAATTGAGAGTATTTTATAGAGAAGCATGTGTTATCTTGATGCGAGGCTACCGTCGTCGTTGGTATTATTAGAGAAATTTAATCTCGTTCTCTGAAGAGTCTTCCTTCGATTCGAGACGTCGTTTTCGTCATCGATAACTTCATGAATTTTAACTTATCTTTCCAAGATGTTTCCATCCAAGATGATGAAAATAGAATGATGTATTTGTATTTCCATTAGAAATGCAATCTTTTATAAGACAAGAAAAAGTCCTATTTCTGTTGACCGATCGATCGATAGATAGATAGATATATATATATACATATATAAAATAACATCGTAACGATCTCTATGAAATATTAAGTGAACCATATTTCGACTGTAACAATTCGATACTAATTATTATTGTAACTTTATCGACGGGTTAACATACTAATCAAATTCGATCTCATTTGACTTTCTTTTAAATAATCTATATCCTTAAACTAATCTTCTTTCTTCTTAGCAACAACGAAAAAATTATTTCCAAAGATTCGTATCTTCAAAACGAATAGAAATTAGAAGACTTTCACTTCCCTCCCCAAGTCGTTCGTGGTCATTATTGGATTCCAACGAATAGCCTTCGAATTTCATGCAGGCAATACGATAGATCGATTCGATCGTTAATATGCCATGCATGATCGATGAACGAACAGACAAAAATTATCAATTTCTTTCTAAACCACGTTCACATGTTTTTGGTTGTTGTTGTTGTTGTCGTCGTCGTTATCGTACATTATAAAAGCGACAATTATCACGGAACAGATATGTACATGTGATTCAGTTATAACGACGTTTCGAGAATCCTCATGTTTATTCCGACAATCTATTTTTCACATGATCGTACGTTATTCTTTTCAGACCGATCATTCTCGTACACGTGGTTATCATACTTCAAAAATGATTTCTTACGAGACAAAATCTTCGGAATATTTAACTGTTACGCAACGAGAATGTCGATATCGTCCTACTTTCAATAACATTTTTACCTTCCCATAAACGACCTACATTCAAACTCTCCAACTTCGAACATTTTACCATAACGTAACGAGAAAACACAAATTTAACGTCAATGTCAGGAATCACGTGACGTATTATTTAACCCTTTATCTTTAACGAATCAACTTTTTTACGTTTACAAATTTTCAAACGTACCGTATAGCTCTCAAATTTACAGTACAAAGTTTCAAAAGAACGTAGATATCGTTTTTCAGAAAAGTATAAGAAAATGTTTAAGCAACGAGAAATAAAGAGGTTAGAGAGAACGATAAAAGACGGAACATGTTCTCGTTTAACTTAGTTTCGTTGTTAGGAGGACGAAAGAAAATGAGAAATTATTTCATGGACGCGCAGCACGGTACGCCAAGCGTCGAAAGCACGTGGCGACGAGGCGAAACGTCTTGGCGCTCAAGAGGGGTTCACACGAGTATGAGCACGGAACACGGTTCGGGAATGAGCGTGCGCACACGCGCGCACGAGGCTTCGAAGCTTCCACGGTCGATCAAAATTATTTTCTACATTCATATAATATGTTGTGTGGTAGTCGATCGTTTGCAAAGAGAAAGAGAGATAGAGAAACGGAATAAAAAATTAATGGAAAAGTAAAGAAAATCGGATGAACGGAAAAAAAGGAAAAACATTTTTCGATGTACTTTGACCACGTGGTCTACTAAAACTTCCTCATGGTTTCTATTACCTTCGACTCACAAATTCTCCCCGTCTAACTTTCCTACGAGAATAGAATTGACTCTAGAGAAGAAGCAAATTACGAATGCTCGCAACGTGTATGTACGTATTACGATCGTGCTCGTAAAAGCGTCGAAGGACGTTCGAATAAAAGGAGGAACATGTTGTCGCAAATGTTTCAATATGGTTTTTCTTTTCCTTCTACGCTAACTCCTCTTCTCTCTCTCTCTCTCTCTCTCTTTATCGAGACGTGGATTAAATTTTCGATATATCCGGATAATAAAAGAGACAGAAGTTCATAACGGAGGTAATAATGCGAACACAAGAGAGCGCTACTACATAATCGTGTCTAAATATGGAACGGGTCACGGTCGTGCGAGCACTCGCGCTTGTTCGTTCGTTCGTTCGTTCGTTCGTTCGCGTTTCGTCCTTAAAGATCGTGAGACCGACTTCAGCGCAAAACATCCTCCTCCTCCTCCCTCTCCTCTCCTCTCTCTCTCTCTCTCTCTCTCTTTCTCTCTATTTCTTTCTTGCTTGCTCCCTCTATCTTTCCCTCTCGTGACACAAGTCGGTCGAGGGGAAGTAAACAAGTCGACGAACCGGACACTTTCGTATCTTCTCAGTCTCTCTTCGGAAGTCGTTTTTCTTCAAACCTGTATACGATGTGTTATCCTTACTTTCTAACTTTTATATATATATATATATATATATATATTGTTGTTATTAAAAAACATTCCACGATTTTTTACATTGCATCCAAAAGTTTTAATTCTTTTTCAAAGCAATGTCGAGTCCGACTCGACATCGCATTTCGTTCCAAGTTCTACGTCTAATCGTTTACTCGAATACTTTACACAAATAGTATACGTAAATAAATGTCGTTGTATTAATTAAATTCTAAAATATTGAAGTAACGGTAAACCAATCCACAACGAGCGAAAGTGACGAACTCGATACGAATAGATGAGAATAACTCGGAGACCGCAAAGTTTTAAACGTCGTTTCGAAGCTTGAAAATGAAAATATCTATGGAAAAATGTCCATTTCGGAGCATGTGAAAGAAGAACGCGTGGTGTATGAAAATAAATGGGAAAGATATATCAGCGAAAATATAACGAAATTCTCTGCGAACGCACGCCTACGTACGTTCTTCTCAAGATGGAATAACTCGGAACCTTTCACCGGTATTAGTAGTACGCGAGTAAGTCGTCGCTCCATTCTCGTTTACTCTCGCTTATTCAACAACGGGATCGTGGGCTCGTTGGATCGCTCGTTTCATTGATAGCCCTGGTGCGCGAGCACGACCATGACTCGAACGTCAATTACGTCTCGCGTTTACGATAATCGTCTGTCCGCGTGGACGAGATGAGTTATAATTATCTGGTCGCGAAACTTAGTCAGGTTCTTTCGCCGTTCTTCCGTTGAGAAAATATATATATTCGTATCTCTTTCGGTAGCTGTTCCGACGTTCGCGTAGCACGTGTATTTCTCTCTTTCTCGCTCTCTCTTTGATCTGTTCCTTCTCTCGCGAGAAACACGATGTCGACCGAGAATGCGGACGGCTTCGTCGTTTCATCGTGCGCGCATAACTCTTCTTCCTTGCGCAATAGGACGAAATGCTGCCAAATTTTACTTCCAATCAGAAAGCTCCATTTTCATTCCCAAAGATTGTTGTTCCGTGGGTTTGTTTGACGTTCGGTCACAGTCCACGTGGGAAGTATAGAAATCAAAGAATTCCTTTTTAATCTTTTTCTTTTTTGTTTACGGCTAAAGTCGAACGTTGTTTTTGGCAAATAAGAATGTTTGTCCTCGTCATCATTGACGAAGAAATTGTGAAAAGGAAAGAAGAAGAAGAAGAAGAAGAAGAAGAAGAAGAAAGAAAGAAAAAAGAAAGAAAGAAAGGAGGGAAAAAAGTATATTACGTGCTTGAAGCGAATGACAAAAAAAAAGTGAAAAAGACAAAATGGCGACGAGATAACGAGGAGAATGGGAGAACGAAGAGCGGAAATTTGAAAAGTTGACCATGCGACTTCGACGAGACTCCTGCGGTTTTCTCCGGTAAAAGAAGAGAAAAAGAAGAGATGTTCGTCGGAAGAACGGCGAAGGGGAAGAACGAGCGACGAATCCCACGGACCAGCCCGGCCTGGCAAACAATGACGAGAGTGACAGCTGCAAGAGCACAAGACGGGACCTTTCCCCTTTCTCTCTCTCTCTCTCTCGCTCGCTCGTTCGCTCGCATTGCTTCTCCTTTAACTACTCCATCTCTCTCTCTCGCACGCCTTGACCGCCGTTCTTGCCGCTTTCGCTCTTTCTTTCTCCCTCTCCCCTTTTCTCTCTTCTTCCTTACCTGGCGAAAGTGCGTTCGTAGCAGCGTTCGCGGTTACCGCCGACTGTGAAAATGACGGAGACGACTCGTCGTCGTCTCGAGACATCGTCGTCAATGAGCGATTTCGATCGACTGAACGAGCATGACGTCGATGATGATGATGACGATGATGGTGATGATGATGATTTCGATGATGATGATGATGATGGTGATGATGATGATGATGACGATGCTGATAACGTTGTAATTGTTGTTGCGAATCTTGTTGCTGTTGTTGATGCATACCTGCCCTATCGCCGTTCATTCTCTCCTCCAGATGTAGCGCAGCGGGTGGTAGCATCGCTTCCTCCTCCAACGTGCCGCCTCCTTCGAAAATGTTTCTCCTTCACGAGACGTCCTCTCTTTTTCTTGTACTTCGTATAGTACAAAAAAAAAAAAAATAGAAAAAGAAACCCGAAAGGTAATGGTAACGCAAAGAATGACAAAGGAAACGACGAACTTGCGTCGTACTATGACGAACGACACGTAAAAACAACGGCAAGACGATTGTTACGCGCACGTTTCACGGAGAACGAAGATTTGAGGGATATGGTGTCACGCGTATAGTAACGCACGTGTGAAGACGAGTACACAGTGGAATGCGAGCAATAATATACAAAACACGCCTTCCTCTTCAAGAGAATCTCCCAGTGTCACTTTTAATCCTCTTCGGCGTTAAAGTAAAGAAAAAAGAGGACGCACTTGTTCGCGATCCCTTTTTCTTTTCTTTTCTGTTCGATCGATCCACAATAATTTTAACGTGCCTCCGAAATCACCCCAAGTTTCGTTGAACGCGTATCAAACTTCTCATCGGTCTCGGACGACAGCAACTTGTCAACGACGATAAACTCGGTTGCGTGAACGTCGTCAACGGGGACGCGTTTCGGCGTTGTCGCTCTAGCTTTCGAGGTGGCTGCATTTGATGGATCTGAAGCCGTGTTCGTACTCTCTTTTCCTCTCCCTCCTCTACCCCTCTTTTTCCTTCGTCGAATGTCTTTCGAACGCACGCACACTGACGACACTATTTCTCGAACGCTTCGTAACGGAGTATTAATTGTCTATCTCTCTCTCTTTTTTACACTCGCTTATCTTTTCGCTACTTTGATAAAACTCGAAAAGTCTTACGTAGTAGTCGTCCTTCGAAAATACTATCGACTGGACAACGGCACAATAGGATATAATCGCGGAACTTTTTTTTTTCTTTTCTTAAAATATCAAAGAGAGAGAAAAAAAATGAATCGAACGACGTGTACGTGTATTGTTTAAGGGCTGTGTACGAAGGAGAAAGGAACGCATGTACGGGAAAAAAGAAAATCGCAGGGGATCTGTAGCTCGTGACGTTTCACGCTACGAGCGATCCCTTCTCCTTCTACAGAGATCGAGACGCGACTGAACACGTCACACCGCGCCGACGCCGGCTTGACAGAAGGCCTCCCTAACGGTAGACCGGGACGCTGAAGTTTTTTGCTTTCGTTAAGTTCTCCTACCCTCCCCTTGCCTCCGCTATCCCTACCATTGACGCAATCGCGTATCCCCACTCCTCGCTCCTACCGGCGCCGCATTCGACGCTTCCCCCACTAACGTCCGCCAGTTGGCGCGAAAACGTATCCCGTGACAGCTGCTACGTTACGAGCGAGCGCCCGAGTAGAGGCTCGGTCCACGTCGGCTCCTTCCGATTCTTCTCGCTTCTCCCCCTCCCCCTCCTCCCCCCTCTCTCTCTTCTTACAACCCGCGCGTCTTTCCGTGTCAGTCTTCCTTCCTTCTTTATCGTGTTTCTGAGCTGCACCATACTCTCTCTTCTGTCTCTTTCTCTCTCTTACTCACTCAGTCTCTTGTTCTAGGAACCCTCTTTCATTCTCTTCGATACGCCTGTACTCTCCACAAGGGAAATGGACCTAACATGGTTTTCTATAGAATACCCTTAATGTACCTGCCTGCTTCTCTCCGCGGTTCTTTCCACCGACGCTCAAGTCACAGAGAGGTAGCTTTTGAAACTTTTATTTCGCGCGCTTTCTATACGTAAAATAATCTTTCACTGACTTTCTTTAAGAGAGATGTCGCCTGAAGGAAAAGATATTTTTCTATTTTTCTACTTTTTTTTTTTACTCTTGATGCGTTGGATCGGTTAAATGATCGATCAAATGAATGAACAAATAAGAAAGAACAATGAAAAGGAGACTATTTCTCCAATTTTCTATTATACGCGTATATGTACGATGAATCGAAAGAAAATAACTTTATCGAGGTAGAGGTATTCCCGCGATTCTTTGTACGTTTAATTTTCATATATTATATGATTTGCTGATTTGATCGGGGGAAGAAAAATTCCCTTATACACGAAGAAATATCGAATACTTTTCGAAGCAACTTCGACGAAGTGAGAAATCCTTGAATTTCGTCGTAAGTTTATCGAAAAGCGATTACTTGAGGACACCCACTACGAGAGACTAGGAACCCAAGTTGGATGTAAATCTAAGGCAAACATCTTCTCTCGATGCACGAGGCGAGGTAATGAGATTTCCGGTTGAACGAACGATATGCCTTATCTTTAACGTTACTAGTCTTATTGGATAAGCGTCTTACAAGTGCGCAAGTAATGGTGTATAACGCGGTTAACATTTTGCTCCAACTCGGTTGTTCGACGATCAAGAAGAATTTTATTTCATAAACATCAGAAATCGAGATACTTGGAAATGAGATGTTTCTTTTTTTTTTAATAGGAAGAAGAAACAAATCGTTATAATTTCAAAAGGATCATTATCTTGAGCTTCGACTAGAAGTTAGTTGACAATTTCAGGGCTGACGTTCGATCTCGATAACAGAGACGGAAGTCGCTTGAGAGAGGGAGGGAAAGAGTGGCAGCACGCGTGAAGAACTCGTCAACGGTAGCCGACGACGGTAGGCGGTTGATACGTCGTCGTCGGTCGTCTCTATCAGTAAGAAAGAAAGAAGGGAAAAGGGAGGAGAAGCAGCAGCGAGTTAAGCGAAAGAGGAGGAGAAGGTGGAATAGGAAGGAGAGGAGGACGCTTCGAAGACGTTGCGCAACTGAGGGACTTACATAACTTCGATACGAGCGCCACTCTCTTTGCTTTCCCCTCTTCTTCGACTTGTTCGAGGTACTTTGCGCGCGAACAGCACCCCCACTTCTTTGACTTTGACGAGCACGCTCTTAAAACACGTGCTAGCCTTGCCAACAGTTCTGCTATAAGCTTGCTTGCTTGCTTTCTTTCTTTTTTTCTTTCTCGACTGTCAAAGTATTCTTTTTCAATTTTGGACGTATCGCATTCGTCGATATCTTTTCAAAATGATGAAAGGTTTGAATATTTTGAAAAGATTCGAAGAAACGATTAGACTAAAGTCGATATAGATTTTTTGGATAAAAAGAAAAGAAAGAAAGAAAACATGCGAACGTTCAAACGATCGAATAGAATACGAGAGTGACATTTGTTACCGTTCGACCGGTAGTATAGATATCAATGAGAGATAAGAGAGCTTGACACATTTCTCTTTATAAGGTTTTAATAAAGAAATCGTTAATTGCATAATTGAATATTTTTTATTTGTTTTTCTCGACGAGTACTCTAATTACCGTTCGCGACACGCTAATCTGTTATTCTACGTATGCTGTTCATTCATACACCGATTGTATGATGAAATAGCGACCATATGATACGCTCGTGTGATCCTTAAGACTTCGTACGGTTTTATTCGTAATGTCAGCGGTAACAGAAGCAGGCAGGTGCCAACTGCTGTCAGTTATATATTTTTTTCTTCTTCTTCTTCTCTTTGCACACATAATGATCTGTGAGAAATTAAAAGAAAAAAGAAAAACAGAAAGAAGAAGAAAAAAGATAGCGAAGAAGAGCGAATATTCCGTTCCTCTCTCGTTGTTACGTAAAGTCAACCATATCTGTCTATCTATCTTTGTCTTCCTTGTGCTCGTAGCTATAGGTGAGAAAGAGAGAAATAGAGAAAACGCGCGTGCTCCGACACTTTCGATTTATGAATGAATCGTGTACCATACGTGCGTGTACATGCATGCGCGTAAGAATTGGCCGGGTTTGCTAGCATTTGACGAGCAACAAGTCGTGCTCGAGTGAGCGCGTATGTGACGAGGACGACAAGGAGGACGTGTGTCCACCTTCTTCCGTTCTGTCGACCGACACACGCTTCTGGACAATCGATATTATATTGCATAACGCGCTTTCAAACGAATTGAAATTCGAACGCGAAGGTTATTCTTAAGATAATTCAAGTTTTTCGAAATGTTCTTACGATCATTGGATATCTATCTTCTATTTGCTAATTTTCATACAATTTTTCAACGACTTTGCGTAGAAAAGAAAAGAAAAGAAAAGAAAAAGAAGGAGAGTAAAAGGAAATTAATATTTCATTCTTGCGCTAGTTATAAAAATAAATGTATAAATAGAAATGAATGTAGCACAGAGTGTCCCCGAATTAAATGGGCACATACAAGAAAATCTACCGGCGTTAAATCCGATGAGCGTCAAATCTTCTTCTTCGAAACATAAAAAAGATACATTTAGACAATACTCATTCGTAAAATTTAAAAGTCAATATATCTTGAATAAAGCATTTACGAGCATTTTGAAAGAAACATTTTTCTTGCTTTAATGTCCCAAATTTATATTTTAAGTTTGACCATTTAACCCAGAGGACGGTCTGCATAATAATTATCAATACGTATAATATATTTTAATTCGTGCGAAAAAAGTTGTTTTCTTTCTTAGATATGTACTTTTACTCTTAAACGAGGAATTTACGTTCAAGCAGAATCATCAGAGAAGTCTGCATGTAATATCGTAACTACGGATATCCTTGGATCGCGTTTCGTTGAATAAGCAGTGGAAGTGATCGCATTGCTGGTAGGGATAACGTGTGTACGTATACCTATGTGTATATATACATGTCCGTATAAATATATACATATATATATATATATATATTTATATATATATTCGTTCGACTGCACTAACGGATATTTCCATAAAAGCAGACATCCGTAAAATATCTATTTTCGATGAACATTTATTTCTTCTTATTGCTAACTCCTCTATTAAATCACATTTGTACGATTTAAGAAGAAAATAAAAGGAGATAGTCGAGAAAAAAATCACAATACATTGGCAACAATTATGACGATAATAATAATCATTAATTGATCGAATAAAAAATACCTCGTTCGAGTTATATATCCGTTGACGTTTTTCTATATTTTCATCCTACTTGCGTTATCTTCGAACTGGTTGTTATTGCCAACGATAGAATTCGATATTATAAAATGCGACTTTTTACATGAACGATACGACAGATAACCCTTTCGACGTAAGTCAACGAGCAAGCACACGAGAAGCCAATATTCGACGTTTAATCATCGCGCCACGCGAGAATGTCATTCATATTTATGCGCATTCGTTCTCTTCGATAATGGAAAAACATATCAATGTATGCATGATACATATGTATTTATATGCGTATGCATATAGCTTCCAAATATATGAACTGTTAAGTGAAAGAAAGAAAAAAAAAAGAAAAAAGAAAAAAAGAAAAGAAAAAAAGAAAGTTCGCACGAGGAAAAGACAAATTCATGTCGAACGATTACAACGTCGATCGTTGACGACGACGAGTTCGTTTTTCGATTTGACAGTTCCCGACTTATTTTTGACGTAACGCAACCGTTCGAAGTTCTTCCATAATCACAAGTAGAAGAGGTCTTTATTTATCTTATCGCCTTGACGGTTATATCGGGAGTCGTATATTCATTTTACTTTAACGCGTCGCGAGAACGGTCCCACAGGTATATGCTTCTATCTGCCTATCTTCTCTCTCTCTCTCTCTCTCTCTCTCTCTCTCCCTCCCCCTCCCCCCTCTCTCTCTCTCAACATGAAAGAGAACTCTTGTCGAAAGAGAGCAAAAGAGAGGGAAAAAGAGATAGAGATAAGAACGCCTGCATCCAGTTGTCAGAGGAACACAGATAGCTTCTTCGTTCCAGTCGCTTTACTTTTTCTTAGCACCCCTTTAAACTTTACAATCGCCTAATATGAATTTTAACGATAGCGTGAATCATGATAACGAGATAACACACGTATCACAGTTACAAGTTTATCTCTGGTATGTAATATCTGCGAGTAGATTTTTCACTGAATATATTTTCTATGATAATCTATTGTTCTCTTGTTAATACATTTCTCTTCCTATAGATGTATTTGTTTAAATTTATACATGTAATATACACCATCGAAAATAACTAACTATCCGAAATACTTTCACTGTCAAGAATATCGATGATGAATTTGTACTTTATGATTCAGCCGAAATCTTATACGTTCCGCTACATAAAGAACAGTAAATTAACAGAGAAGTACAATGCAGCAAATTATACGAAAGAGAAAGTTTATATCTTTTATATAGTGTGTACTTAGGGTCTCCACTTTGTCATCTTGTTACTTCATACATATCTCTCGAAATATTTTCGAATCTTGAAAAATATACCGAGGAAACAATTTACAAGACTTAAAAATTTACGATGACGATAGTTAGATGAGTAATCGTACTTAATAATAGTGGTATACGATAGACGAAAACATGTCAAAAGAATTTATTTTAACGATCAAAACAAATCGATAAGTAAGCAGACTTTATCGTTATGTAGATAAGATGTTTTGTTATATACGTAGATATCGAAGAAAATAAAAATGTTTGTTAAATTATTTAAAAACCATTTTCAAAATAATGGTCAATCCTGGCATTAGTCACACCGTACTAAGACCGGTCTTAAAAGTACGGGATTATAAATGGTGTATACCTACTACAACTATTATAGTAATGTCTCGGTACAAATCTTCTTATCTCAACTTTCTCTTTCCTTTTCAGTTTTGGTCAATATACCTGGAAATAGTATAGACAGAGGATATTTTTCTTATTTCTAATACTTGTCGTAGTTAATAGTATATCCCAAGGGTAAGAATTCTATTCGTTCACAGCATGCAACAGGAACATGGTTACCAGTTGTCAGAGATGGTACGTTCCTAAGCAGAACAAAACTAAACGCACGTGCACGTTGTAAGCCGTGTCACGATGTAAAAGGGAAGCTGAGAGCTTAAGAAAATAGTAGTCGAAGTCTCTTTCTCTTTCTCTCTCATTTTCTATTTTTCTTTCTTTCTTTATTTCTTTCTCTTTATAGTATTGGCTCGTAAATCACGTCGAATGAAACAGGAAGAAAAAGATAAAAAAGAGCTGCGTGAATAAGGACGAAATTAACTTCAACTTTCATTTCTTTTTATTTCCTCTCTCTTTTTGTATTTTCATTCGTTGTACAAAATTGATTGTAAGATCAAATATTATTAAACGTTTACTTTTAAATCGTGACGTTTATCTCGTTTCTTCTTTTATACGTATAAAAAAAAAAAAGAAAGCGAAAGAAGTAAAATGCACGTTTACAGATTTTTTCTTTCCCTTTTCTTTTCTTTTCTTTTTTTTTCTTTTTTTTTTGAGAACGTTTCGTTGGATCGATCGAGGTCGTGTTAAATCTTTAGCACACTTGACACCTTTTCTCCGAGCTCGAACATTAATTGCCTCTAACGTATAGGTGTTACACCGACGATACGTCCAACAGAGCGATTTTAACGTTAATACCATCGAGATTTCGTAGTCGCAGGATCGACGGATTTTTAGTGTGACATTTGTGAAGTGTAAAACAAGTTCTATGTATTTGCTTATCGATAAAGATTTTAATCGATCTCGAAGAAGAAGTTGACTTAGTACGTTAGCTCGATCAAGGATCGAGGAACGCAAGAAGACAGAAGTCCTCGGTTCGTTGATCCAAGTTCGACTCGTCGGAGCTCGAGAGCTTGATCTAAGTTTAGTGTAACGCTCGTAAGAGGGACCAATTCGGCGTACCGTTCGTTTTTCATCGTCGGTAACCACGACCTGCATTACGTTCTATACGAGATACATACAACACAACACCGTAAACGAAAATAGCTTTTCGTATACACACATACTTTGCTCTTTGCGAAAAGCTCCGCGAACACTTGACGCCTTTCTCTCGATGACAAGTCCTACCTAATAAAACGAATTAACCGTCATCCATCATCCTTTCGAACGTGACATAGTAGTTTTATAGTGAAATCTTGTCACTTTTATAGCATTAAAAGTGATGATGAATTTTGTTCGCTCGATATAGATTTTAAGATATTGCTGATTATATATATATAAAAAAAACAATCTTATAAGTTATTATAGTAATGTTTATAAATATGATATATATATAAACATTTAATATGTATAATAAATTTGTTTAATCTAAACAGTTAATAAACTGTTATGTCGTAAGATTCGATTATTCAAAACATCTATGTAAAATATCTATTTGATCGAGATTAATATTACAAAAATCAACTATTCTACAGTTATCTAATTACTTTGATCGAACTAATCAACGATCCAATTTAAATAAATGTCTGTAGGACTTAACGAGCATCTATCGAGAAAAAAGAAAAAAAGAAACAGATAGAAATAATAATTACACTATAATGTGAATAACCATGGACTTTATCCTACCGATAAGATTTTCACGCTTAACTAGACCACCGTGTAAGCGATTAGTAGTCCATCTCTAAATGACTCGCGTAAATCTGCTAGACTCGTTTAATAGTTTGAACAAATCGTTAAGAGCAAAGCAAGGGTTTGCATCTTTCGTTAGCACGTCTTCGAGCAAGAGCGATTTCTTCTCCTGTTTAAACAATTCTTCTTCTCTTAGAATTGTATCCTTGTATTAAGAAAGAGTTACTTGTCCGTATTTCATTATAATAAAATAATCTATTACCAAATTAATTTTATTTCACTCAAAAATAACGACTCGTTCAATTTCGATACTTTTATCAATAACCCGAATTTAATTCGTACACGATTTTGAATCTTTTATATCTCGTATTCTTGTAAACATTATTCTATCGATTGGTTAAAACATATAATTTATAGAATAACCTTTTACATAAATTATTCTAATAGTTATAATATTAAAAAATATATCGAAAATAAATCAGCAAAAGGATTTTTTGTTTCTTTAATCAATCGTTTTACCATTCGTCAATATATCGAGTTATTCGTTGTTACCTATGCAGTTAAGAAAGTATCTATTAACAACGGAATACGATGAATAATCTCAAGGCGATCTTTATAAAAAAGATTGTCAACTTCGGACGTCGATAAGCGCGTTAAAATTCTGTCTAGAATTCCTCTTCTCGATAAAGTTTATCTCCTGGCTCCTTAGAGTGTTAATCTCTCACGAAAAGATATGGTTGATAGTAAGGTTGTGAGGGAAGGAAACATAAGTAATATCGTTATGGATAACCCGAACGACCCGTTTTTAACGTCGACGAAAACGGAGAGAAATTCGTGAGAGTTTCATAACGTCGAACAATTTCGAAAACTTAACGAACGCGCGAAACACAATTTTAAAACTTGCTTGCCGCAAGCAATTCGATAATCACGTACATACATATGTACGACGCGTCTGGCCATTTGAACCATGATGACATTAATAAGCAAGTTGAAACGGTAAAAAAATCTGATTTCGTCAGACTGTCACATTTGAGATTAAAATTCCTTGAGAAAGATCTTCTAACTGGGCGGAAAAAAAGGTAAAGAAATGAAAATATTCAATATCTTTGATGAGTTACAATTTTTATAGGAAACTACTAATTCATTATAATGTATATCCTGAGAACATTGTAAATTTTATAGATATCTATTTTTTTTTTTTTTTGTAATAATAAGAGAAAAGAAATATGATAAATTCTCTGATAAATATCTGATAAGAGAGAAGCTTATAAACGTGATATTTCTAAAGCCACCATTAGCGACATTAGAATCTTTCAATATTACTATCAACGTGATATCATCTTTGAGAATGCATTATAAATAAGATATCATTCAAACAAATATTTCCCTTTGTCCGATAATTTGATCAAACTCGAGCAAGAGGTAGATCAATTTTGAGAATACATTTATATGCATGTATGTATCTATCTATCTATCTATCTATGTATGTATGTATGTATGCACGCACGCACGCACGCACGCACACGCGCGCGCGCGCGCACACACACACACACACACACACATACCGAAGGAAACCATCGATCATCTTTCGAGCTGTAAATCTTGAAAAATTTGAAAATTCTGTAAACCCCAGGTAAAACTTTCATTCCATTTTCTGTGAGAAGGATCGCTATGAAAATGTCATTTAAGTCGAAACGGAGAACCATTTAAGACATCAAAGCAACGTCTGGGCATTCCACGTAGGTCAGAAACGGTTTTAGCTACGGCCTTTAAGCCGAACTTACGTTGCGATCTTTGAGTTCTCAGTTTCTCTCTCACTCTCTCTTTGTCTCTTGACGACGGATACGGAAATCGACAAGATTTGTAAGTCGAAAAAAGATCCATCGATTTTTGTTAAAAATAATTTTCGAATCCTCTAACAACCATCAACAATTATTTTCTAATACCTTACCTTTGCTCAAGTTAGCGATCTCATTAAGAGCATCGTTATCATTGATAGCAACTGATACGAGCGAGATACGTGGAAAACAGGTTAAAACAACTAATCCGAATATAGTTCATTTTTGTTGAATAAATTGGATCGAAACTACTTACGATTCGATACGATCTATAAGTTGTCATGTTTCATTCTCGTCTGCGATATAGTCGAATAGAGATACGTTCTAAATTGTTATTCATGATCGTACAACTACTTATTTAAATATCTCTTTCTTTTCTTTTAAACCTGCATCTTTTTATTTCTTCATCTATCAAGAATATCTATACTTCGTATTATTTTTGCCGTAATTGGCATAAATTTGTCATGTTTCGCGAGATCATTATTTTTAAAAGATAAATGTAAGAGGACTCGATTAAATACAAAGATAAAGGAGGCGACACTTGGGGTATGAAAACGCTTTTCTATTTTGCAATGTAAGAAAGACGAGTGACATGTTGGCATCCGAACACTCGTACATTCGTTCGGAACCACCTACACGTTCGTGTTCGGTCAGTATCGCGTTTGACGTTTCACCTTCGTTTATTTCAATCGGGGCTATTAGTCTTACGTTACCAAATGAATCACTCTCAATCTGGACCATCTAAGAGAACGGTTGATCCTTTATAACGCCATGTAATTTGCATGTTAAACGTTTGATATCTACATTTTTTTTTCATTACAAGCTGGCTTAACATGTTATTTTTATACTATTTCTTTTATAATTTAACTAAAGAGATTATAAGTAATATAAATATATATATATAAAATAAAGATTTAATTATAAATAAAATAAAATATGTATCATCATATATAAATAATACATTCCTAAATAAATAATATAGTAATATATTGTGATTTGTCAAAGTCACAAATTGTTAAAATTAATTATTCGTTCATATTCGTAATTTAATGTTTGCAAGTTTTATGCTATATAATTTATATATTAGAAACAAAATCTGGTTATAGAAGATGTAATCGATATGTGAAAATTGCTAGGAATGATCAACTTCGTTTAAAGGTTTGTGATATGAAACTGAGAATCGTTACCCACAATGTTTTGTTAAAAAAAGCAAAACAGAAAAGATTTCAAAGCTCTGACGATAAATATGATAGGGTGCAAACAAGGCACAGAAAAGCCGGTTAATTTGAAGACTATGCGGAAGCTCGACTGGTCTCGACTATTTTAGATCAAGTGCCAAGAACATCTCGTCAGGATGTCTCGAATCGAACGCGTTTACTTTAACGTCAGTGCCGCGAACACGATTATTATCGTAGATCAACTTGGAAAAAGTCATGTCGAGTGATAAATTTATCGTTAACGTGTTGATGATTGATGAGATAGTTTTATACAATATATATATAAATAAATCGACATGTACGATTGATTTTATTAATAATGTTGTTAAATATAAAATTATGAGTCACATAATTGTTTTAGAATAAATTAAAAAAATTTAATGTTGACTATCGATGCTTTTACTGTTCATTCGACTCTTATCTCTTTCCTGTGTATATATATATATATATATATATATATATATATATATATACATATACGTATGTATGTATATGTATATATGTATATATACTATACGTATATATAAAAATTTAGTAAATTGAGTTCTTAATACCTATTTTGTTTCTATTAATGTTTCATAATACTGTAATAAATCTCTTGTATTGCATTGTATATGTATATTATATATATATATATTATATATAATAAATTTCCGTTTGAGAAACGAGTGCGAAGGCAACAGAGAGATGCATAGATCGTTAGAGGTTATCGATTAGCCTACATAATCATGACAAGTTTTTCGCTCGAAAATATTTTCTTACTTAATCACCATCGGACATATAATTCAAGCATTTAACGTTTCGTCAAATCTTTTTTTGGTAATCATTAACTAAAATGATTAAACTTAGGACGAATGTTCGTGTATTTATAATACCATATACGATATATTGTTATGTATATATATATATATTTATATATAAATAAATAAGAAAATGTTAACGAATAAGCAACGTTACTAAAATTATAATATATTAAGAATGAAGGAAGAAAATATATTATTTTTGTGCAAACAAGCCACGTGTCATAACTGTTTATCATACGAATGTAAATAACCATGATTTTATCATTAAAGCAAAATTCTTACGTTTCGATAACCAACGCGATTCATGATAGGAGAAAGTTGATATCGGAAGGAAGAAAAAATATACATACAATCGTACATACATGTGTATAGCGATCTCTTTTACGAGGATAAGGACAGAGATTCGTAGAAACGGTTTATCGCGTTTCCTTTTTCATTGAGTGAACGTCGAGACGTGGATAAGCACAAGCCCTTTTCCATGAATCGTTTCAGCATATGATTTTGATTTGGCAAAGGTGTCGTTCAAGTAAAATACGCATGCATGGCGCGTGATGATTTTAAAAGTCTATCACTTCGCGAAGATAAAAATAGGAAGAAAATTAGATAAGCTTGACGTTTGTAAATTGACGTTAGACTAACGTATGTACATATGTATTTTCTAAGTACGAGATCAAAGTACGGTGCTCTTAATAAATATAACGATCGGAACGTTAATGTATAACCAATAAGAGATAAAAAGGAAGAGTAACTCTAAGAACACAGTTCGAAACCGTAATGAAACTTAACGAGGGTTTAAAAGCGGGAGAGGAAAATTGATTTTATTATCAATCTTTACCTCGAGTCATTCGAGAGATCAGTGAGTCGATGATTCCTCAGTGGCAACTCAGAAAAAATTTTTATCGGGATGTCATCGAATAGCTCTAAAACGTTTAGAAAAGACACAGATCTACATACATACATATGTATATGTATGACACAGACGATGAAATCTCAATAAAATCGATCAAATCGAAAAATCTCAAAACGTTTCCATCTCGTCAATGTTCGTACATTTCACGGAAAGAAGAAAATAATTTTGTAGGAGAATTCTCGATGATTTCTCTTTCGTTTAAAGTCAATTACTCTCAATCGATTAAAGGATCTCGAAATATGAAAAAAGAACAGAACGGCAAACCTAATCTCTCATTGGTATTATCAACGACCTAGTGTGTAGAAAAAGAGACTGAAAGAGAAGGAGGGAGGGAGTTTCGTCGGGTCGAAGGCGGTGACAGGCGAGTGCCTCTTAACCAACTCTAATATTACGATAAGAAAGATACGATATATAGTGTCTTTGCGATAACCGTAAATCACATTGGATGTTTATTTGCGTCGAACGACGAATAGCAAGCTCGTTGCGTTACTCGTATTCTCTGGAGCACGGAAAGATATTTCGCCTGTAAGATCCTCCCCATGTGCTTTTCCTAATACATATGTTTTCTCTCACACTTGACTTTAACTATTTTCTCTTACTGCATTTCCATTATAACGAGATATAACGGCAATGACATTTTACATCCGTTTAATTTTTAACGAGTCCATATGTTTATTACGAGAATAGAACTCCATCCTACGCGTTATTAAATTTTCAATGATTTTCTTTTAATCAATTTTTACTAAATAACTTTTATTTAAGTGTTTGTTAACGGCTTGTAGATTCGGATCATCGTAAAAATCCGTGTACCTACACGTATTTGCAATCATTTCCTTGATTCTGGAAGGACAAGTTACGCGAGTAACCAACAGAGACTTTATAACGTCGAGTTATAACAAGCAACGTCCGTCGAATTATTCTGCATTATGATAGCCTGAATGTATTCGAGGTACTGCTTCTAGCTCTTTATTCCGCGAGCACAAACATACACACACACAAGAGCGTGTGGCCCGTGCAAAATTAGACGTACTTGGACGCCTAGTCATAGCCATAGCGCATAGTCTTTTCTATCGTCTAGTGACTAATCGTCGAAAATTTGATAGAAAGAATCGTTGGACGATGAACTCGAATCACGTTGGAAATATTGTAGACAAATTTCATAGTTCGATATGTAACAGTTAAAAAAAGTGAATTTCTGTCCGATAAGGATTATTATTAGCCTAAGTTACACAATACTTTCGCATCTTTGACACGCACCACTACTGGCCAATGACCAGAGCTAGATAACGCGTTCAACGACGACCCAGTTACAAAGACGTTAATTTCGGGCTCTATTCCAAAGTAGATTCCACCAAGTTAGTCTCTATTTTTATATACGGCTTTACCATCGGTGGGAAATTGTCATTGACACATCTCGAAGCTGATTTTTATAAGAGAGAGACAATAAGATACCTACGCTTATACGTATGTTTCCTACTAACAGAGAGAATTAACAGAATTCAAGTGACACTAATGGTAAAATTTGTTATAAGATAATTAGATAGTTCCGGTTCCTCACTAAAAGCACCATTTTGCGATATCACGAATATAATAAAAAACATTCCAATAAAAAAAGAAAAAAAAAAAACATAAATATAAAATCGATAAATTTACTATACATTCTAAAATCTCATAGATACCGTCTATAAAATACAATCTTATAAATTTGAAGTACTCGTGTATTCGAAAGAAATATTTTTGAAATATTCCCACTTTCTAGCCACAACTTAATCATACGCGTTAGATATAAAAAAATAAATAAATAAATAAATAAACGTATTTATTAGAAGTCCATTGATAGAATACCATCGATAGTTCTCACTGTTACGAAAGGCGCAATGGGTTAAACGAAATAAAAAAGAAGTTTTTTCTCCTAACGATGGCACGCGTGGTGCTTCACAATCTATCTTTCTCCCTCTTACGCATATGTACGTACCTGCGTAGTTGGAAAAAATATAAAAGAAAGAACGAGAAGTTAGGAGACAAGTAGGTGGACAAGGACGAAAAGTCGAACGTAAAGTCAAACACGAAACGAATGCATAAGCTAAAACGACCCAATTGCATTCTGATGTTAATCTATCGCGAGCAGCCGTTGATGTGAAACGAGTACAAGTTTCGACGAGTATTTCGTAACAATGGGAGCCTTCCTCCAAAAGGGCAAACAATCGCGTGATAATTAAACGGCTCGACTTTGTATTATGATCGTCGATCCAAAGCACATTTCCCTTACTTCTATTCGTGCCCACTTTGAATTTCATGAGACAGAAGAAAGAGGGAAAGAGAAAAAGAAAAGAATATCAAAATATGTCACGTTAGGTCGAAGTTGAGTGCCCTTCGTTTATTTCAAATTCAGAAATGCATTCGATCGTTCATTTAAATTCATTCCGTAAATATAATTTTCTTTTTTACGCTTTAAACTTGATTTCCCTTTATTTCTTTTATTTCTTTTCTGTATTTTTTTTTTTTTTATATCATGTTATCACGTAAGAATCTCTTATCAACGAACATTTAATTGCAATTGTAATTATTAAACGAATGATAAAATAATCACGTTAATTTCACTTTACTAACCGTGTTTTATCTTACGATGTAGATAAACCGTTAGCATATATTAACCTAATGCGATCAGCTGACCTACAGTTTACTGAATACTATTATTTAATTCAAGATCTCTCTATCGAAAGGCATGATCGAGAGACATCAATTTTTTAATCTTGAATTATACTATGATCGATATTTTTTTTTTTTTTAACGATTAAGTTCATGTCTCGTAAGATATATTTTAATGAAGAAAAGAAAAATATTCGTGTGAAATCTTCCAAGTAAATTTCTTATAATTTGTATAATTAATATCAGTCTACAATAACATAAATGTCAAAAAGATCGTTCCTCGGTGGTAAACTTGAAATAATGCATGGTACGTAACCGAATGACAAGAATAACTTCGTGCCATTTGGACTTAACGTGCGTCTCTGTGACGGCACCTGTTCCCATTATTTCACTTCGACGCCCTCGCGATCTTCGTTACGACTACGATCATCTCGTCAATCTTTTCCGATTTCCTTTCGGTCAATAAAAATCTTATTTAATCCGCTCAAAATATTTTGCATATTTTATCTATATATTTATTTATGATATATAAATCATTAATTCGGTATATAACTCAGTTCCTCTTTCAGATCTAATTTTAAATATTTTAATTAATTAAAAATATTGCTTGATCAAAAGTACTGCCGTTTAGAACGCGAGAAATATATCAACGAGATAATAATGTAATCAATCATGTCGCGAGATATATATATTAAAATATATTTCATTTTTGCATTAGATATATTCCTCTTATGGTTACCAGAATCTTACGACTCGAACAATTTTGAGAACTGTTATCGCAAATGTAACGATTACGAGTTAGGTGGATAGAAAATGTTTTTTACTTAGAAAATATAATTAAATTTTTTTTCAGCAATAAATAAACACGAATGAAAGATTAGACGCGACCTCGGAATTTTATCGATGTCGAGAACATCACGAAATAGTTGCAAAATTTGTCGAGATATTGCCATAAAAGACATAATCTAATTTCAAAGACAATTATCGAATAGTCTTGATATTTTAACTCCGTATTCTTTCATCTTTTTTACATAACGAAAGGATACAGGATTTTCAAGAAACTACAAAATGGATGTATATAAAATTCTTTAACATCGCACAATAACATTAACGAATAAACCGGAGAGAGATCAAAGGACAAAAAAAAGTATAGCGAAAGAAGTTTTTTTTTTTTTCTGAAGATTAAAGCGTGAACAACGCGAGGAAGAAAGCATTCGTTTCATTATAAACACGTATACATGTATATAAATTTGAAACGTTTTTTTCAGCATCGATAGTAATTTGTGAAGCAGGCAAATTTAAAAGCCGGATATGCGATTCAGTGTTGTACGAAGCTTCATCGTGGTACGTATTGTAATTAAAAGACTATAGAGTATCGATAAATTAACGTGATAAAGGGGTAAATACCGAGGTCGATGATACGTAGATCGCTATACAAGTCTATACGTATAGAGATACATATTTTTATTAAATATAGATATACATATTATAGTATAGGCGTATATACTGCATAATATAGATCGCTGTCCATGAATACGCTTAGTTGTTAATTGGTTAAGAATTAGTTACGAAGTAATCAGCACGAAGCGACTTGCTGTCCATTTTACTCGAGCAGAACGTTCTTCATTTTATCACTATAAGAACCTTCTCTGTGCAATATTTCATGATTGAAATAATTCGTACTCATAAAAATGATAGAATTGTAGTAAATTAAATGTGGCATTGTAACGAATATATGTATATATTTCTGTCTCTTTTTCTTCCAACTTTTTTACTTCTTAATTATGAATTTATCTATATATATATATATATAATAATAATAATCCCAATCAAAAAGAATATATACTGCTCTAAATGATATATCTATCTAATGAATTAAAAAAATATATATATACTATTGTGTTATTATTCTTAATAGAATATATAATAACATATTCTATTAAAAATAATATACATATATATATATATATATGTATGTATATTTATAAAAGAAAAATACGAAATTAATTTAAAAGATGATAAAGAAAGACAGAGCGTGTTCAATGCAGTGTAATATTCGCATCCGCCGGAAATGGAATATACCTTCACGAGGAAAGAAGGAAAAGTCGTCTATTGTAAACGAGAAAAAACACGAATACAAGTAAATAATTCTTTCCTCTCTTTCTCTCTCTCTCTCTCTCTCGCGTTTGGACGTCTAACCTTTATCGCTCTTTGATGTATTATCTATTAAGAGGCACGTGTTTAATATGAAAATACGTAACGACTAATAATTCGACGATCGTATTCGCTTTATAACGACATTATATATATATATATATATATATATATATATTTACAAAGTACACGGATAGAGCGAACGAAAGTAATATCCATCGAAAATCGTACGATAAAGCACGTTTCATTTCCGGCCGAAAAACAGACAACATGAAGCAATCGAAATAACCTCACTTTTCTCTTTCTCTTTCTCTCGTCGTTGGTTTACAAAGTAAATAACACTCGATATTTCCTAGGTACGGTGACATCGACCACACTGTCGTTACTATCCAATATACATATTGAATGTGTGTGTGTGTGTATGTACGAGACAACGAAGTCGATAATGTCGATGACAAGAGACTAACTCTACTGTGATAATATACGAACGATTTAGTAGAACACGTGGTTATAAGAGAACGTCGAATATTTCCGTTATAGATCTTTTCATTATCGTAAAAAAAAAACAAAAAAAAAAAAAAATAATAGAAAATCTTAGTTAAAGTCGAAAAATAATAAAAGAGGAAATTCTTAATCGCATCTAATCGTTTTCACGAATCTTCGTATTTCAAGATATCCAGGCAGTAACACGCGTTGAGAGAATGAAAGAGAGAAAGAGAGAGATGGTAGAAGGGACGCCGCGTACAAACTCGCGCGCAATCTTTCTTAAGCGGGAGAAAGAGAGAAGACGGGTTGACAGCCGGCGAGGCACGAAATCCGCTCGTAGAGAGTGCGTGAAAGAAGCAGAATCCTTGGCGGTAGTCGAGTGAGCCCCGTGGCGCGCTTACGGAAGGCTCTGCGCGCCACCACGTGCCTGCTCCGCTCGCGCCAGTGGCGTCTGACGCCGGAAATTCGACGTTCACATAAAGAGATACACATATAACACGTGCACATAAACATACACTCACACAGACTCGCAAGTTTTCGCACGAGTCGTCCTCTCGATTCTTATGATTTTCTCGCTAGACGATCCATCTTTTTCTTTTCCTCTTTCTCTTTATCTCTCGACACTTTCGTGCATTACTTTAACGAGATATTCAAACGAATAAATTCGATTACTTACCGATACGATGATCCATAGCGGGTAGACCGACGTAGATGCAGTGTATGCGCGCCAGACCGGAGTGTTAGCAGCGACGTTGTTTACACCGTCAAACACGAGCTGTCAAACAGAAGAAAGTGGATTTCGCTTTAGACGTAGAATGTTAGGAGCAATCTCGTCGATGTCGTTTCCTCGAAGAAGGAAAATAATGAAAAGTACGCCAAGTATACTCCCGCACGTCGTCGACGAGGAGGACCTTGCGATTCCCGCGCTTTGTCGAGCCCACGCCGTTTTTCCCCCCTTTTCTCTCGAGACGAGCGCGCGCGCGGCCCGGTGAGCACGATGTAACGAGGCACGCGTCCACGCCGTCGTGGCCACGAGTCTTTCTTGATCCTTCGTCTTACTTCTTCTTCTATTTAACTTTTTTTTTTCCTCTCTCGCGAAAACAACGACGACAACAAAGATGACGAGAACGAGAACGGCAACGAGAACGAATATGAATACGAACTTACCGGCGTGTGTATCGTTAGCGACTTTCGGTAGTCACGTTTTTGTTCCTTCTTCCCACCTTATCCTTCTTCCTTCTCTTCTCTCGCGTCTATCCTCTTCGTATAACCAAGAATTCTCTCGCTTCTATCTGTGTGCGAACCGTAGAGCGTCAGTCAGATTGACAGTCGGCGCTCGGCGGCGATGACAGACAGGTGCACCTTACCAACACCACCATCACCACCGCCACCACCGCCACCACCGTTTATCCCTTCGATCTTTTCTTCAACTCCCGCCATCTGTTGGCTGTCTTTTACGGCTCCTCTTTCTCTCTTTCTCTCCTTTGAATGCACATCTTCGTCCGTCAAATTTTTAACCGTTTTATAATCATCGATCGATAGTTATGTTCGTTGAATCTTTTTCCAAGTTTTCTCATTTTTTCTCTTTCTTCGAAACGTCGTTGTAATAATCGTTTATTAAAATATACATCCGAAAGAACTCATGCTCGAAGATTCAAACGTACAAGGAAAATGAGATTCTTGAACGAATGTTTGTAAACATTTGAAAATTTTTCTTTTGTAATCATTAATAATAGTTCTTTTTTCGAAGATCTAACAAGCCTTGGTAAATCTTGTGTAATGGTTGTTTTTTTTTTCTTTTTTTTTTATTTACGATTATTCATTGAATTTCTAGGTAAAAGAAATAATGCCTTTAATTATGTTTTGGATATTATTGCTTTTTAGAATAATTTATATTGTATCGTATGTACGATTTGTTTCTTATAACGAGTTAAGAACAGATAGATTTTAATATATTTAAGTATTTATCTAAGTTACATACATTTTATAAGAAAGACTATCTCATTTTAACAATGATAACACGTTTATGACGAATCTTGAATCGGTGATGGGGCATAAATTTCATCTCTAATTCCCTCTTCGTATTGGCGCTTTCTTTCTTTGCGCATTACAGCTATTCGATAATAAGACCTTGTTTGATATATACATTCTCTAAGATCATCAAGATAGTTTTGGCACAACTTCCTCTTTTGTCCACCATGAAAGCCATAAGCTTCGTAACACTCTACTGCTCTTAGCTCGAAGTTTGCGCATTCAGGTACCAATTGAGCAGTATAAGTCTGTGCTAATCGAGCTGTGAGTGAAGTCGTTATAACTCCAGGTTTGTCAATATGCGACTCCATAATAAATCTGTAACAATAATGTATATTTTTTATATGATAAAATTTTATTATAAACATACCTAGAATCATTACTATCCAAATATTTGATGATTTTAATAATTCTTTTTATAAGATGTTAAAACCTTAGTATCATCTTTTTATATGACTTTACTTTTTTACTTTTGCAAAAACTGAATTTTATAGAATAAATCAAAGCAAACTGAAAATAATCTACATTTATGTTATTTTAACTGTTGAAAAGATATTACTTTTATAAGTTCAAAGATATAATTAATTTTGCATTTATTATTGTGTCAATTTTACGAATTTAGAGTTCTATATAATTTTTCTAGTGACGTGATCGCAATTATATAATTTTAAATAAGATTTTATAAAATTCACATTACTAACCTATTTCGATTTATATTCCATAATAGATACTTACCTGATATAAATCTGTAAATTCTTATGTAATGTAGTTTGTTATTAATCGTCAAACAAATGATTGTTAGTAGTAAATATGGTGGTTACTGACTGAAATATGGACGATTATACGTAGAAATACCTGCTTTACAATATTTGCGCATATATCACGGCAGCCATATTGAATTTTAAATACGTGGGACATTCAACTGGTTAGACATAATCGAAAACTTAAAATCAAAAAACAATTTCGTTTTATTATGTAAATTAATAATTATAATAATAAATCTGTGATTTCATTCGGCCTAATTTCATGTGATAATCTTGTTTGAATAGTATTTAATACAAATGAAGGTATAGATTTTATGTCAGAAGATCGAAAGATCAATCGACACGAATAACAAAGATGCTTTAATATATCATTTGAGCTGAGGGATTGCGTTTTGAATCTTTTGTATTCTTCGATATTCCAAGTACATTGTTTTCCATTAGTAATATTACTGTCGTTGTGTTCATTTTGGTTATTCTCTTCAGAATGATTTACTTGTACTGTTAATTCCTCTGGATTAACATTAAGTAAATCATTGGCTTTTACTTTGGTATTATCAATATCTATGTTATTTGATGATAAAAGAGCAGAAAATGTTGTTGCTTGCAAAGCTGATATTTCATCATTTGTTACCTTTGTATCTAACGGTATGTTACACATTGCACATACTGAATTTTCTTCCAAATTTTGACATGCGAGTAATTCCGTTGATAATTTTCCACCTGTACGAAAAACTGTAGATACAGTTCCATGAAACTCTGTATTTAGTTGAGATATGAATTTATTTGTTAATGATTGTATAGAAGTTGACAAACTCATTCTGTTTTGTTTACTAGATCGTACAGCATTTAATTTATTACAACTTAAATAATGGATTATTTCCTCTTTTGTAAAATCTTTCATCGGTCTAAGAAGCATAACATCTGTATATCTTGTATCAGAGAAATCTATATCTGGAGAAAGCTGAGCACCACGACCAAGTGATATATCGCTCAATATATTAACAGCAATATTTGTTGCACAATCAGCAACAAATACTTTATTGCACTCTAGTTTTCTTGCAGCTAAGATGAGAAGTCTATGACGTAACTGTCGTAATAATTCTTCCCTCGCACTATCATCAGCTAAATTATTAAGCATATTTGATATAACATCACTTTCATCTATTACAACTTCTGGAGCATCCATCAGATAAATATTTGGAACATCATTTTCACGCAAAGATTCTTGTAAAGATGCTGTATATCCCACAAATCCAAACATTTTCACTTGTTTAGATATTGTATCCAACATTTTTTTCCTTTCATTTACTGTATATCCTTCTACAATCCCATCTGTAAATAATATCGAAAGAAATTTTTTTTTATAAAAACTTTTATGAAAATTTCACTTATGTAAGAAATAAAAACTTCATACCATCGATAAAAAATATAACTACATTAAATATAATCTTTTTGTGAGTCGTTTCACTCATTCCAGAATTAATCAAATGTAGAAGTGCAGTTGAATTGTCTCTACCACAATATCCAATAAGTATTGTATCTCCTCGATGGATGATTTTTGATTTACCAAGTGCTGCTCTGAATTTGTGCGTTGTATTGATTAAAAAACAAGATGTGCAATATCCATCCTTTCTTCTTAATATTATTTCAGTGCTGTTAGTCCGACACTTTTTACACACATCAGAATTTCTATAGAATATAATAAACCATATTATGCTATTGAGGTTATGTATTATTTAGAATTAATTGTAAAAAGATTACTTACAAAATTTGTATTGCATCAATTTTTGGTGTGATGTCATCATTAAAATCGCATGAACAAGCATTTAAAGAACACATGGTCTTTCAAAAATATTTATATCTTGTATTTAAATATTCTAATTATACTTATTTGTTCTATAGTATTATACAATTCAATTTTAGTAAAATAACTATAAATTTAATTAAACAAATTTACAAGATTTATATATGAAATAATTCACACAGCTGTGTCTCAAAATTTATATATATATATAATTATATATATACAGAACAATATATTAAAATATGAAAATATACCAGCACAAAAGAAGTTTCTAAGTCTTTCTTTTTTCAATAACGATAATGTTGATCATCGTGTTCTATACACCTTGAGATATGTTTGATTACTACTATATGCGTACAATTTCGACTTGGAAATAGTGCTTCATATTATAACCAATGGTTGTGTTTAAATTAGATCGGCGAGAGGTTAGTTTCCTTTATGATGTACACACGTATCCCTGTGAGAGAAGTGTGTATTACAGGTTATATATTTAATTTATATTTTATAGTTTCTTTTTTTTAAGTAAAGAAGATGTGCGAATAAAATATTGTTTTAAAGGTAATATCTAGTATTTGTTTAATAAAAGAAAAGTTAACTAACCTTTTTTTATTTTAATTTATTGAATTTAGGAAATACAGATCGCTTGTGTTGAAAGCGATACCACAATAAACGTTTCAGTGTGGTCTAATTAAGTAAACAAAAATATGGGTCTTCTTAGTGTTTTACCTGTATTTTCAAGGTATTAATATATTTTAGTTCTATTTGAAATTAAAGAAAATTTGGTTATGATATGTAAATGTATCTACATTTCAAATAAGAAAGAATGGGGTTAGTTCGTATATCGAACATAATTGTATAAGTACTCAAAATATGAATGAAATTATATAATTATATTAGTTACGATAATATACATCAATAAATAATTAAATTAGTTGAAATTTTTTAACAGATTATCTAAATATGCTATCACATGTACGCATGGTATATCTACTTATAGTAATCCACTACAATTTGGTATAACCAATATGCTTCTGTATGTATTTTCATATTATTTAAATATAATGTAATATTGTATCTATAGGAAATTAGTAACTATATTTGAAATGATCAATAATTTATGTACACAGCGCAGAACCATTGAAAAAAAAGAAGAGATTAGATCCAGCTGTAATTAGACAAAGAGAGGAAAGAAAAAGAAAAAGATTGGAAAAGTCAATTCGTCGTTTACAAAAATATGCTAAGAAATTAAAACCTATTAATGAATTGGAAATACCATTATTTTTAAAAACTGAAGAAGAGTAATATCAATAACTTATTGATTATTGTTGTTTTGTTTATTGTTGACTTTGAAGCTTTTAATTTTTCTTATATAGAGAAAGAAAACGTATCGTTCCACCTTTATCCGAAGAGGAAGAAGATAGAAGAGTATTGTTATACAAAGAATGGGCTAGATATAAAAATATACAACATAAGAATGATATTAAGACGATAGAAGGGTTAATTTTGTCTCAGAAAAGAGCACTGAGAGAGCTAAAAGCTGAATCAGAAGAATTATACAATGAAGCGATACAGGTATATGTTTATTGATTGTATTAAACCATATGTATTACTTTTTTAACTGCAAATACGCATATTTATTATTTTAGATTGATCTTACCTTTTTACCATATTTAAGACAAGGTCCTTGTCACACACCACCAATAAAAAACTATGATAGTCCAGATGGGGAATATATAGATATAACATTAAAATATCCGGGTGAAACATAGCTAAGTTAAATGAAATTTTAATTAAATTGTATGTATAAATAAGATAAAAATTAATATTATCAATATAAAATATTAGCAAATTTTAGCAATTTTTATAATCATAGTACTAGACTATATAGTATATATAGTATAGACTATAAATTAAATATATAAAGATGTATATATATATATATATATGAGACATGGTGATTTCTTTATTAACATTTATTCAGAGAAAAGATGTTTTTTATATCCTTTTTTATATATCACAGAACAGTGTAAGCTTAAAAGAACATTCGTTCTTACATAACGGTCGTTGTCTAGAATGCTTCGACGTATATCAGTATAAAATGTATTATTATCTTCCATTTTAAGTTATATATACTCAAGTTTCGAACTGAAATCCTAATCTGAATAAATAAAAAGATTTAGTAAATTTTGCTTGTACAAGGAGGATGGAATAAGTAGTGGAATGAGATGTATAAAGATACATCTGATGTGGATATTCGAAAAAAAGTTCTTTTTAATTTCTATTAAAAATATATCGCGTACTATCCAAAACGTTGATTCTATTTCTGATTGTAAATGTTGATTGGACAGAAGGATTATTCTCTGAATGGAACCTAATACGACAGAATAGTAAAAAGTAATAAAAATAAAAAGGAACGAACGTGTGTATATATATATATATATATATATATATATATATATATATATATATATACACATTTCTTTTCCAGTAACGCTTGTGGTACGTAGCATTTCAGTCGAACTTAAGTTCTCGCTTGCACATGGGACAGCTGTCGCTAGTCTTTAAACATTGCCTGAGGCAATCCGCATGGAAGAGATGATGGCAGGGTGTCACCCTGGCTTTTGTCATGGTACAAAGGCAAACGGAGCAGACATCGTCGAACCTATCGATTTCCTCCGCAGTGGCCTTTCTATATCGGTTTAATATTTCCCGTTCACGTTTTAATGCTGCCCCAGAATTTTGCATAAGTTCCTTCCATCTCAGATAAATGTTTAAATAAGTTGCAACAAAGAGAAATCTCCAGGGTGCCGTTGGTAAGAGTATAAGACTGAAGAAAGCTGATATACCAATAGTAAAGTATCTTAATATCACAGGAGCATAGAGATTCTCGATGTTCTCCAATGCTTCGAGTTGTAGATATCCTAGAATCGTTGGGAACATATCGACGAAGACTTTCTCTGTTGCCGAATAATAGATCCAAGTTAATACGGTATACATCGTCGAGGGCCTGTATAATAAAATAAATATATCTATGTTGTTATTTAAATAATAAGAGTATGGCTATGTTCCAATAAATATGATATTATTGAAAGGAATCATGTTTTGATTTATGATCCGACGTATTATTTATCCTGAAAGACTCCGAGTATCTGTGTCAGCAATGATGTTTTTCTTTTGAACGTCAAGGTAATGCTCTCCCGTTTGTTGATTGTGAGAATAAAAGAATTACCGGAAGACTTACTTGTAATGTTCGAGTCCTTGTTCCAAACCGAATACGAGGAGCATGAAGGTCAGAGTAACAACGAATGTAACGGCCTTGGTCCACTCTAAGACAATCTTCGTGGCCGACATAGCGAGATGTTTGATCTGCGATCTTTCTGTTAAAGTAACATAGGGTGTCCAGTCTTCCTTTTCGATCAGTTCCTTTATATAGCTCACGCAATAAGCGATAACGTTATAAAACATAAGAGTATAAAGACAGGTCATTCTTTCCTTCGGTACCAAAACTTTATCCGCGAGCATCAAGAAAACTATTTGATTTGCCATCACGGAAATGTTTTTCATCCTTAGAAAAAGATTTTCCGCACGATCGACGGGCCCATAAAGACGTTTCAAGAAACGATAAAGTGGTTTCCAAGCTTTCGAGAGTCCACCTATGAACATACGTAATATGTATCCTATATATACTTAAAAATCCATTAACATTTAAAAAAAAATATTAATATAATGAAGGTTCTCTTGTAAATGTAAATTTAATGATCAGTATACACAGTGTTATCGCGTACTAAAAATATTACGAAATAGTAGCGTTAATCATCTCTTATCAGGATAAGCTATGAACTGCAAAGATCATTCAGTTCAAATAAAAACAGGATGCGCGCGAACTCGCGAAGGAACCAGTTGTATCAGAAGAAATAGTTTGAAGAAAAGGAGGATAATATCTTTCTCTCTTTTCGAAGGAAAACGCAAATCATTAATTTCTCATCGAATAAGATCACACCCTTTAAATCTATGTACATATATATATGTATATATATAAAAGATATATACATCTTTTTCTCTTCCTCTTGTATTCTACGATGAAAGGAAAAAAGAAAGAGACTGAGGGAAAAGATACGATCGCTGTTGAAGTATCTACTATGTACGTTTTACGATTACGCAGCTTTTAAGGATGACTAAGTGGTAGGACATTCTTAGGATTTACAATATTTCAACTTCCTTCGTGGCTAACGCCGACGGTCCATCATTTCCGTTAATTGAGGATAACGTAATCGATGTTGCCGTCGATCGTCTTCATTTTTCGCAACGGCTGGCAATACAAATTTGCATATTAATGGATGTCAGTTGGAAGAGTCATCAACGAAGAGGATAAGACGGACGGACACGAGGGCTGGCAGGTGCGGGCAGAGAGGCCGGGGGGATGATGTCGCCTTGGCGTCGAACGATTCACATGGCAACCAAGATCATCCTTCGGGATTCGTGCGCTCGATCGGGCGGACGAATCTCTACCTATAAAACAACCCGTCCTGGTCGACAGTGGCACATAGCGTTTCTCCGTCATCGTGGTGAGTTACCTTCGATAACGAGGACAGGACATCGTAGAGATCGAAGAGGAAACGATAGAAGGTGAGAAAGAAATACAAAAAAACTAAGACAGAGATAGAGAGAGAGAGAGAGTGAGAGAGAGAAAGAGACTACCCATTTATCCATTTTGATTAGATTAGAATAGATCATATCCGTTTGTTTGTACAAACATTGTAGATTTTTTTTTGCTTTTCCCACACAAGAGATTAGATTTTTCTATTTTATCAATGTACGCGTGTGTTTCTTTACTATTTTATCCATGGGTATTGTTGCTGTTACATTGCTTCTTTGCTCGATTTTATGAATGTGATCTGTCCGAGAGTCCTTCGTGCGTACAATTACAAATATCAGTAGATACGTTACGTTGATAGTACGATACGACTTAACGTACTAAGTATATATATATATATATATTTATCCAAACGGCTATCGCGCAAATCTATAACTTTTGTTCTCTGTTGAACGTTTTGATATCGGTAAGTTAACGGATATTCGCCTTGATGTATACTTCAAGATCTATTTTACAAAACAGAATTGAATTACACACTTTAAACCGATTGATATGTAATGGGTTCTTTTTTCGTTGCGACTTGAGTTTTTTCTTTCTTATTCGCCAAAGATAACTAAATGGATGGCAAATTTGTAGTAATAACTTATCGTAAAGGAAAAGAAAATGTAGATTTTTGTAGAATTTCGATTTTAATATTTCGACGGAAAGAGCATAGTGAAATAATTGTTTTCGACAAGATAGGAGATTAAGTGAAAAGAATTCTTTTTTTTTTTCTTACCTGCTGTTGCCCCTACGAGAGCTTTCAACGTGTAAACAGGGTATCTGTAATTGGCACTTAATACCACAGGTAAAACCAAAGCCGAGTACAAGGCTGGTGCCGGTGAGGGTAAAAGTGGTAGTGGACCACGAGGACAATAGGGTAGCAAAAGAACAGCACTCAAGAGGCAAACGCTTTGTGCCGTTTTTTCTTTGTCCACTGTCAGCGAGTTCGCTCTCACACGACCCCTCACCCGCGTTATCATACCCATATCGTCTTCCTAAAATCATATAAATACATTTATCAGACCTCCTTCTACATTCGACACTTAACACATTTTACAAACATCATTTGAAACGTTTAGAAGATTTGCTTATCGTACGGGCGAGCTCTGGTACGAACGATTTTATATTTATTTAGAAATAAACAATCGTAAGAAAGATATAAAACGAATGGTATACTGATAGATTTTTAGTTTCTTAACAAATCGAATATACTCGATAAAAATTTTTCTTTTATTTAGCAAATAAATCGACACGTTAAAAATCGAATTCGCTTCGCATTCACTTTTCGGGCGCAACGAGCTTTTGGCAAGATCACTCTGCAGATCCATCTATCTTTTTCTCTTCTATATTCAGCCTCGCATACTATTTTCAACCGAGGACCCTAAAGTTCTCCTGATCGTACGTCTTTCCTACGTAAGCGAAAACATTAAGCGCTTAAACCTATACTTTTTCTGTTTTTATCGATCCATCTATCGGTCTTTCAGAGAAAAGACTTTTTTTTTCCCTTTTCGAATGATATATTTAGATGTTTATTTATGCTTTCTTAGTTCAAAATTCTCTGCCTGAAAATGTACGTCTTGTTGATACTTTTGTAAACGTAAATCTGGTAGCAATATTTCTCAGTCGGGATACAGTGACGTTTAAAAATAAACAGTTGTGAGTGAGAAAAAAAATAATAGCGAGGTTTTTACGAAAAACGTTTCTTTCTTATTTCTTTCGTGAAGGTAAAGAGAAAGAGAAAGAGAAAGAAAAGGAGAAAGAGAAAGGAAAAGAGAAAGGAAAATAGAAAGAGAAATTGTTATTACTAATACATTTATGAACGAAATAGTAGAATATCGAAGATATTTACAGTTTGTTGATCGTGATAGTCGAGTTAGACAGAACGTGAGACTGCGTCATCGTTGAAATCGTATGAGCTCGATGTTTTGCTTGTTCTTTATATTTTTCGTGAAAAACAATAAATATCAATGATATGTGAGAGATAGAGATAGAGACAGAGGGAGAGAGAGGGAATGAGAGATCATAGGATTAAATGTAAATTTTGTATTAATCGAAAGGAGAATACCGCGGATAAAATTTGGCATTTAGATCGCAAGTTGGCAAAGGTTTAAATGCGTGGTTAATGTGTGATGTTTACGATTTGACACTGTGCAACTGGCTTATTTCCGAAATGAGCCAGATTCGAAAGATTCATGTAAAGCGATATCTTTTAGGCGTATGACCCGGAAACACATACATGATGCAAATGGAATTCGAAGATAACTTTAATTGTGTGTCATAAAATTGTAAACGAGCCAAATGTCGTCGTCTCGTACAATGTGACGATGATGCATCATCGATTTTAAGAAAAGAAATAAATCTGTATGAGAAAGTCATAGGAATCGTTAAAAGAAATGAATCAGATATCGGTTCACGTGTACCTATGTATTTTTTCGTTTTTCTTTTTTACTAATTTATTTCAATTTAATTATTATTATAGATTAATGGAAGTAAATGGTTTTCTTAGTTCTCTTCAATTTGTTACTAGTATCAATGAGATGTAGATCAGCAAGCGTGTATATGTTTGATGCTAAAAGCGAAATGAGAACACAAACTTAAGGTTTCTTGGCCCGGAGTCCGGAAGAATGTTTGCATTGAAAGTTTGCGGTCGTTTGATCATTGCAAACAGAGGTGTTTGTTTGACGTGAGACGAATAGACAAAGAATTTCAGTTATATGCGGTATATGCGAGCATAGAAATCTCGAAGACTTCTTTCGATGTATTTATACACATATATCGTCGTCTTTGATTTTATTCGGATAGAATGATAGAACAAAAATTTTGTTTTCTTTTTTTTTTTTCAAATACCTCATATACTTCATATACTTTAGCATTTTTCGTTTGAATTACAATAAAAAGATAATTTCTTAATCGATTCTAAATTACTTCGCGATGTTTAATTAGATAAAATTGAACTCACCTATGAGGTGTTCTTCGAGAAAATAAAAATTCTTAAATTATCGTCACGCAAATTGGCCACCCTCAAGAGACTTAGACGATAATGGATTTGCTTTTCGTGGAAAATTGTCAAATGAAGAAAAGTCGTGTTACTATTATTTGTTCACTCTCGAAAGTGACTACTCTTTTCGAATCGAGATCGCGTGTGAAAAGAGAGACGAGCGATGCGTTACTGGGACTCTTCTTCCGATGCACGTAGACTGCTACGAAATAAAGAGTACGACCTCACGGTCGCGATGTAAGAAGAGATTCGTTGGGGGTTTCTGCTACTCGGAAAGGGGATGGGGAAGAGTGGGGTGGGGGTGGACGAAGAAAATCTGGCATCGCCGAAGAGAAACGCAAATTTTCGTGGCTATTATTAGAAAGACGAGATATTCGAACGTGCAACTCCGACTCGTCCTATTCTCCGCTCGTGATTTCTCTCGTCGCGATTCGCCAAAATTTGTTTACGTCTGGGCGAATCAGCCGAATCGCAACACCTACGCTAACTAAGAAACCACGTACGTTGAAAAGAGAAGACACGAAAGGAGAAGGAAAAAGTCCTTTCCATTCATCCATCGGCCTACTCTTCGTTTATTGTACGTCACTCTTTCGACGTGGCCGTTCGCCATCAAAGAATAGCTCGATGATCTTCGAAAGATCATTCAGAAACGTCTCCTTCTCTTTCTCTCTTTTACTATTACTCTCTTGGCTCGATACGATTCTGAAACGACGATGAATATTTTTTTCTATCTTTTCGAATGATCCTACTCGAATTTTCTTCCTTTTTTTTCGTAATCCTTTGTAACTTTGTCATATAACTTTGAAGTCGGATACTCATATATCTGTATTTTTTTCATGATTTCATATTTCATGATATATACCGAATGAAATTAATATTTCATAAATATAAGTTATACTACAATATAAGTTTTATATTAAGTAATTTTTTCTTTTGAAACGAACAAAAATTCATATAACTTCTACTTTATATTGTTCTTTTAGAAACTTGTTTAACATGGAACGAAACTAGTACGACTCGTTAGGACAAGAGCTATTAAGAAAGCAACAGGTTTCTAAAAGAGGAGATTATCTTTATTGATCTCGTTGCTTTTCATAATAAATATGAGTTACCTGTAAGATAATTTTGAATTTTTAAAAATTATTTTTATGATACCAAGAAAATCTAGTTTTTTACACAAAACGTTTCAATTTGCTCTTATATAGTATAACGCATAGACATTTTTCTTTGTTGAATCGATTAAATTACGAACGTCAAGTAGAAGATCTATTTACTATGCACCCTTGGCCCAGCGCGAGATGTAGCTTCCACTGACAATTACATGGGAAATTATCGAACGTTCGGTCCGATTAGAGACAACCAAACGATTTCGTGGAAGCTTTCTTTCTCTCTTTCTCTCTCTCTCTCTCTTTCTCATTCATTATCATTGAGGTCGAGAAGAGACGTAGAGTCGAAAGACTCTTGTTGGCTTACTGGCGTCGACGCTTCAATTATTCTTGTATTCCTGGGTCTCCCGGAATTGCTATTAACATGATCGCATTAAACAGAAGAGGGAGGTAATAACGAGAGATTAAAGAGAAAAGAGAGAGATGATATACAAGAGTAGGAAGAACTAAGCTAAGAGTTTCTGTGACAATCAAAGAAATAATTGAGAGAAAGAGACAGACAAAGATAAAGAGAGAGGGGGAAAGAAGCGGAAAAGAGTCCAGTGGCTTTTCTTTCTGTTTCTGGACATCGATAAATCTCTCTCACGCGCTAGTCTTTGCCCTCGAGATGCGGAGGAGGGATATAAACGGGGAAAATTTCTTGGCTGGCGTCTGGCGCGATGTTGAAAAGTGGGGGTTCCACGACTGCGTTATGTCCTATGTGGGACAACGGTTTTGTCTATCGCACGGCGAATCCGCGAGACAAGTGACGAGTCGATTCAAATTATCCTATTTCTATCCGTATCATTTTTTCTCAATACTTTTGTTCGATATTTCTCCGTCTCCTCTTGTCTCTCTCGCGAAGCGATCGATCTAGTTGCTTTTTCTTCTTGTTTTTCTTCTTCTTATTCTTCTCTCGTGTTCAAAGAAAAACGGTTGCATAGTCTACATAGGACAGAATACATGTGTCGATCGGTGCTCGTCGAGACATCGGCGTTCGTGTCGATGGATCGTTTCACGAGGAAGGTTCTATTTGGATTTGCTCTGAAGGCAATACTTATAACTCAAAGAAAGGATCGCTATTTCAATATTCAACCTCGATCGAACGTTTCGCGGTGTCAGTGAACGTGTTCATGGGTAATGATGGCATTCTAAATACGTAAAAATAAGTTTTTGAAATTTTTGGAATGTTTCTTTAAACGCTTAAAACTCACGATCAATTTTGAATAAGTAATGGTAAAATTCTCATTCGTAGCTTGTTCTCCGAGTTATACGAATACTTCGTAAAATATTGACAATAGATTTGAAGGCTTCTCTGACTTAGAATAACAGTAGCGAAGTATGATTTTTAATTTCCACCAGATGATGATATCGACTGTTCAACTTTAAACTTTTACGATTCGTTATCACTCATATGACGAGATAAATAAATTTTCTTACGATCTTTGACTATCCTTCGATTTCACCTTGAGATCCTCCGTGTAAAAATAAATAAATACTCGAAGAAAAAGCGGAGTTCAATGAATCGGCACGAGTCCGCATATAATTGTTTCTTTCTTCGATAATGATATTTACAGTACGATAATTCACAGAATACAGAGTTCGTACATAACTTCTATCTCACGTGCGTCTGATCTCCCACGCTAACATTTCGTTGACCAATGTCGGCTATTGTATTATGTAGAGAAGTCAATATCGTAACTTTTTCTTTTCAATAAATCGCCAACTTGATTTTCTTTTAACTTTTTGTGCAAAATAAATCGCGTATTTATTTTTGCTATACAAAGACGACTCTCACGTTTTCCATTATTCGATCTTTCCGTTATTTGTTATGCCAATGGAGATTAAGAAATACATTGATTATTTACGGGAAACTTTAATCAATTTGTCTAATTTTTCCTTCAAAATGTTCGAGTAAAATTTTTCCAGATGTTGTTATTTATTTATTTGTTTTCGAAACGTTTTGATATTTATTTTACTCGAATGAACACGTCCTTATCATTTGAGTTGCGATTTTCTAAGCATGTATTAGACGCTTGAGCATATATTAATTAATAAAGATATCGGTTTTCTTTATAATGCGATGTAAAATTCATTATCGGTTTTTTCTCATCGTTGAAAAGAGATATGAACCGTTTGATTCCGGGTGGCCTCCGGTGTAAAAACAAAGGTGCAGGAGGGCAAGGTGACGTTCAGTCATAACCTTTGAGATAACTTTTAAGGCATATCGATGTATACGTTTGTAAAATACAAAAATATTCTTTTTCGGTAATTTAAATTCATATTTATATGAATGTATACGAGTACTCATTCTTTCTCACAGGAATGTGTACAATTATTGCATTATTAAACTTTTCAATTTGTTCCGGGTATTGCATCATCGAATAATCAACGATGCGCGTGCGATGATACGAAGAGCAAAAATATTGTCAATTGAAATAATGTATAAAGAAGTTTCATGTTTTTTAGCTTTATGTAGGTCGACTGAATTTAAATTTCTATCACTTTCTTGAAAATCACCGTCTAGAGAGCATCGTCTTATTATCCGTTATACAATGTTACTTCATTTCTGTTTCAGACACTCGAAACGACATGTCGAGCCAATCCACTTACGTACTCATGCTATTGTCCTTCATCTTTTTGTAAGTACTCTAGAAACAATTTTTCTTCTCTCTTTTGCAACTTCGAAAAAGAAAGGATACGAACAATAAAACGTGGAACGTTTTAGATCGTGCAGCTTTGCGCATCCTTTCATCAGACAGCGCGAAGATGTGAGACAAGCTTGCGATGGTTGTGGATACGATTGCGATAAGTGCAAGTATGGTTACACGATATCGGCTCTTTGTGGTGTTCCTGTATGCAAAAGGGTTAGTGCTCCTATAAATAATAAAATACATTTAATTATTTGACACATTTTGAAAGAGAATATACAAATTTATAATATTCAGTATAGAATATTTTCGATCGATGAAAATTGTATCGCGTTCTTTGAGATATATATTTGTTGGTTTTTTCTTATAGGGTCCTGGTGAGATTTGCGGAGGACCAAGCGAATCTTGGGGAGTTTGCGGCGACGGATTGATCTGCAGTTGTAACAAGTGTATTGGCTGTAGCGTAGAGGAACTCGAATGTTATTCTCATACTTGCCCACCTCATCTTAGTTTGGAGACACGTCATTCCGATGCATATTACCGCTTTCCTACAGCTAAATAAAGGGCGAGTCGATCTGGATTTCGGAGAACGAGAGAGTGTGTAGGATGAAGAGACAGAAAGCTAGAGAGGGAAAGAGAGAGGGAGGAAGAGAGAGGATTAATACATTCCAACGATTGATCTCATCATAGTTGATTAGTTAGATTTCGTATAGTTTAATTGTTTTTAATAATTTTGTTGCTTTCTATCCAATTGTGTGTCTATCGGTTTATTGTCTACGATTTTTTAAGAAGAGATGAGAGTTCCAAGAAAAAAAAAGAAAAACGAAGAAAAGAAAGAAAAAGAAAGAACAGAGGAGAATGGATAGAAAAAACTACGATCTCGTTAAATGAATTATTTGTTATCGATTACGGCTAGCAGAGCGATAAGACTCGAATAGTTTTTAAGGCTTTACTTAATTTTATTATTTTGTCCCACGACATATACGATAAATAGCAAATTATACTTATCGATCGGTTTAAGGATAAAACGCACGCACGCACTCTCATGCGTCTCTCCGTTCTGCCGAGACTAGCATAGACCTATATATCTAGTTATATTAAAAGTATTAAATCAATCGTAACTGGCTGTGAGTTGCATTTCTTATCGGAACAGACGCGAGTCATCGCCTTGACCTGATTTTTATGTTACGAACATTTCGTAGTTTCTCGCGAAATGTTCGAAGGGCGAGGTTTACCGCGATTCGAGTTGACGATGAGAAATCATGTTCTTTTCACGGAACGTACCAATATGTGCATTTGTAACATTTTTATTTTATTTAAGTACAATTAACGTAGTTAGGCTATTTTTAATTTTTCGTTTTTGGCTAAATAAATATTTATTTGCTCAAAATAACAAGATTATTTATGTGATCTATTATAAGAATAATCGTGAAATAAAAGTACCATTTTTCTTTTCTCTTGACATCCATTCTTCTTAATAACTATCCCAATATATTTGGAATTATTAATTCATCATTTACGTGGCAGTTTTCAGAAAATGAGTTTTATCATACCGAAGGATTTTAACTTAAATGAAATTAAGTAATATCGATTAAAATAATATCGATGAAAATTGGTCGAGAAATTTGTTTGAATTTGAAACATGCCAGTGCTGCCACCAAGCATCACTGTAACTATCGTTCTTACAATGCTAGAGTGCTATTGACTCGATCGATAACGTATGTATATACAATGAAAATAACTAGTAAATACATACATAGGTAAGATTAAAATTATTATATCTTAATAGATTGGAAATAAAACGATTCGTGCTTATTACGTAATACTGGTTATAATGAAACATTGATATCGAAAAATGATTTATTATTTACATTCTATATTTTGTGTTGAACAATTAAATGCTAACGATAATTGATAAAATATCATTTGCGAAAGAATGTATTTTGTTTGGGAAAGAAGTATGGGTATAGAAAATTCGAATGTTTTCGTATCTAATCTGAAAAGTATCTCGAAAACGTGCGTTTACATCCTACTACGTTTACATGTCGTAAATGCTCGTAGAAATGGTTACTTTTTCATCGGGATAATTAAGTGAGTTTATATTTAAAAGTAAGTATATGTATATATATATAATTAGTATATGTGTAAATGGATTATTTTATGAAGTATAATAGAAGGAAAATATGTGTACGTACATAGTAAACATAGTGAAAACTTGGAAATAACAACAACAACTCTTATTTACGTAACGTTGACACATTCGTTAAATAAATAATAATTGTATAATATGCTTAGCGACACACGGTTGCACGTGAATTTTAACGTAATTCAATATATCGCAGAAATCTATATATCGCGCAAATATCCTTCTATATTAATAATACGATAAATTCAACGCTTTAAGAAGTTTAATTAAAGCGGATACTTTTCGTGAATCGACATGGTTTTTGTTACATGCACGTAATGTGTTCGTATTATTTATCGTAAAATAAATATTTTTTAGTTTTAATAGTGCTCCGTTCGCATAAAAGATCGTATGTACTTATATGTATACACACATACATATATATATATATGTATGTATATATGTTATATACAATAGACGCAGAGTGCTAAGTAAAGAAAATTGATTCCGTAATATAAAAAAATCATGACGTAAGGCGAAAGTTGACTTTACTGAATTTCAAATAGGCAATACTTACAATTACAATAGTACAGCTCAATCAAAATTCTGCGGGGGACTTTGCGTCATGATTTCTTATCGTTCATAATCGATTTCTCAAGATGTATGTGTTACTTTAAATCTATAATACGAATCATATATATGGAAACACTTATCGTTCGATGTACAATCGATTACATCTAGGAGATACAAGAGTATCATGGATTTTATACAATATAAGCCAGAAAATGTAAACACACACACACAGACACGCGCACGCACAAAGAATTATATCGTATTTGATAGAGTTTGTTTTTCATCGTTTACGTTGGATGCTTTCTGATCACCGTCGGGATGTACGACACGATTCGAAAATGGCGCGTTTTCGTTCGATAGAAAAACGCTTTTGTTCTGATTGGTCGATTCGAATAGTTAGCGGGCTGTTAGAAAACAAAAGCGATTGTCGCTGGTATTTCTAACGTAAACTATATAAGTAACAGGTAAAAGAGAAAAACAAATAGAGAGAGAGAGAGAGAGAGAGAGAGAGGAGAGAGGGGAGAAATAGACAAACGTATAAATAGAGAAAGATAGAAAGAGAGGAAAATGCATCGCGTCTCTTTACCCCTCATATTTGTACGAATGATTACGTCAAATGTCTCTCGGAATAATCTCTCGTCAAGGTGAAATTCTTCGCCGACATGGGCTTAAAGAGCAAGCAGAGTATATTTTTGTAACAAATCATCAACGTCCATCGGCCGGACACGCGCGTATGAAAAGGAGGAGAGCCGAGATGACGATGAGTCAGGTCGCGAAGGAAGTTGAGAATAAATTTCGTCCGTTCCAGTTTCATATCTCTTTTCTTTTCAGTCGCGTTAAAATGTGTTTTCTAATTCGTTGACACTTCTTCCGGTTTTCAACTTTCATCTCTTTCTCTTTCTCTTTCTCTTGGTCTGTTTGTCTCTTTTCAATCCATTTTTTAATAAGAAATTCTTCAACGAAGAAACATAGGATTCTTCTTCTTCTTCTTCTTCTTCGGCAGAGTGCCATGAAACGTGTTTGAAGACACGTTCTTTCTTTCTTTCTTTCTTTCTTTCTTTCTTTCTTTCTTTGCTTGCTTCCTCGACCGAAGAGTTTGCTAGTTAAGAAAGAAAAGCCATTGCACGGTGCATCGAAACTGGGTCAATACCATCCTCCTTTCTCGTTCGTTCCGCTCGGCGTTGAGTCGCGTGCACGTGGGTGCTCACTCAACGAAGCGCTGAAAGATAAAATGTTTATGTGTTAGCTTTATACAGTGTGTGTATATATATATTTATGTGTATGTAAATATATATATATATGTACATAATGTGTGTGCATATTCATTTTCGATATCCCCGTTTCTCGTAAAGCGCATTAAAGCCTAAACGCAATCGAACAGCGATCGTTAACGAACAACCTTAACATTCTTATAAGTGCAACAAAGAGAATGGCACTACGTATTGATCGATACGAGTGCTAATACATCTTGATCATCTTTTTATTTATTTTTTCTTTTATCTATACTTTGCATCTTGGACTTTCCTTGTTTAGCATTCATACAGTAAATAACGAAAAGAATGAATCAAAACGTCTTAGAAAAAATTATTCGATCTCTTTGTTACACTTCGTTCGAGTACATGCTGTCTATTTAAAATATATAGGTTCATTAATTTTTCATGCCTTTTTTTTTTCGTTGTTTCTTTCCGTTACATTTTGCGCTAGTGCGTTTAGGCCTTTACCATGCAAAAGGATGTTTTTTGTTCGTTGATTTAAACGCCTGTAGAATACTCTAGAATACTCTACAGATAAACGCTCTTTTTCTTTTGTCGTGTAGTGATCGAGCGAAAATAGACAGGACGGAACACGGGCAGTGTCGTGTCGTGTCGTGTTGTGTTATGTTGCGTTGTGTTGTGTTGTACTGCTTCGTATGCGTGTGTGTAGTATATATTGTGTTTTTTTTCTCTCCTCGATACGAAAACGAAACTCCATTGGCTTGTGACTCGGCTCGAACTAAATTGAATTACGGCGAAGAAAATAACTGGGGACTTTCCGGTTAAAATCATCGTAATCGCCGATAATAATTTGTCAAAAGAAAAAAAAAGAAAGAGAAAAAGAGAGAAAATACTTTTTTCAAAAGAACGTGCTTCCGAACGTGTACATATATATATATATATATATATATATATCGTTTCCCAAGTGTTATCAATTTACGAAGTATCGTCACGTTTCAGCATCGATTGATATACGGAATAGTTCGCGAACAATGGAACCCATCGCTTTAAATTATGTAATCGTCCTCGATTAACGAGCTCCTTCCCATCTACCTCCAATCGCAAATGAAAAATATTCCTTTTGCAAATAAAAAAAAAAAAAAAAGATAAAATGTAGAAGGTTAGAAGGGTAATTTGCGATTTTAGATTATGCGATAGAGGTAGAATAAACATGTTGCCATGATCGACTGTCAACTTCACACGCGACGTGACCCTGACAACTTCTCGACAAAATGAATTCTCAAAGAGAATATATTATTTTCAAAATGCCCATATCGTATCTATGCAATTATATATGTATGTATATATACACACATATATACACATTGCATCAGCCGGTTGTTGATTTTACGCATCATTTATTCCGTTCGATACAACGCGATTTAATGTCGTTCAAACGAACCATTACTTTCGGTTCGAAAGTTATCGTTTGTCGGAGCTCATCGAAAACTTTCTGATTATTCTAATTCCATCGCTGATGAAGTCTCTCTTGTGATAAATTTCGAAATGTTTTCGATTTTCTCTCGTTTTTAATCTTTCTCCTTCTCTTTCTATTTCGAAAGTAACGGTTCGACGCTTGCTGTTTGCATTCTCTCTTCTCTCTTCTCTCACTCTCTCTTTCTTCTCTTTCTCTCTTACCTTTGCGGATACGAAGGATTAGGGCGGTGCCGACATCAAGTGGTCCAGATTCAACTACGAAGCTGCTTCGACGATTCCTTTACTATCCTTTACTATTGGACGAACGAATCGCGACAAAGAAGAGACGACGGTGATGAGAAGCTCTTGATAATCGATGATAAGGAAATAGAATGATATGAGTCGACAGACGAAAGAATATTAAAATAACGGAAAGGAAAATAAAAGGAAAGTTCTTGGTATTGGTATAAGTTAGTCCACCATAGATGACGAGATTGGGGACGTTGGCGAAGGTGTATGTCACTGTCCATTTTGTTTGAGCAACTTCCTCGTCCTGAACCCACGAAATCCAGCCTGAATTCTAGTAGCTGCAGCTTGTTCAGCCTGCTGTCTTTTTCTTACGAGGAATCCACGAATTCCAGCTTGGATTTTCGTTGCAGATTTTTCTTCGAGAGCCTCCCTAGTATTTTGTCTTTTTAGAGTCGACGTACTCGACGATGTAGACTCGTCATCGCTCTGCTGTCTCTTCTGATACGGCTGTTGAGTTTCCTTTAATTGTTTTCTCACGCGATAGCCGCGAAAATTTGCTTGAATCTTCGTAGCAGCTGTATTAGCTTTCATCGTGTCGTCCCTTGATTTTTCGGACATAGGTCCACCTCTTCTTCCGAGTATTTTATTATCTACCTTTTTTTCTTTTTTCCTTTTTTTATCCTTATAATTTCTTTTCTTTTCTTTCTTTTTTGTTTTCCTTGAAAATTAACGAAATGGATCGAACCTCATACGACACGAACAAATTTTTCGTTTCTATACTTTGATGGATAGATTGATCGATACGTATTTCCTTTTATCTATAATGAATACTCGATGTTAGTTGAAACTTTCCTTGAACACTTTAGACGGCCACTTTGATGGAGATGCAAAGTGAAACTGACGGCAGTAATGCTCCCGCTCTGTGATCCGCCTTGCGCTTCTCGCTTGAGCGCTCTAAGCTCTCTCGCTTGCTCGAAGAGAGGCGGGAGATCTTTCGCGCATGCGCACTTTTCCCCACGTTCTCTCTCTCTTTCTCTCTCTGACTCTCTTTCTCTCTCATTCTCTCCGCAATCGCCTTTGCGAAAGCATTCGCATGTATGACAAGACGATACGAATAAAAAAAAATTTGTCCGAGACTCGCGAATGAACGTTCCAACTTTCGTATTAAACATATATGTTTCTTTTATTTCTTTTCCTTTTTTAATTTCTTGATATTGAACTTTTCTTTCATTTTTTGTATTGTTTCAAATTAGAAAATCAAACGATCGCCTCTTAAACATTCATACTTTTATTTCTTTTAGAAAAAGGTTATCTCCCGACAGTTAAATTTTTATTAAAGAAGTGTATCGCGCTATGATATACTTTGCCAAGAAATTAATTAATGATTTCGCTGGCACGGATGAATGTGCGAACGAAATCAAGGCGAGAACCCGAGGATAAATATAATTTTCACAGTGTCATATTTGCTCGAAACAGAAACGTCTTATTGTTGTTTCTCTCTTTTGATGTATTATTATTCGATCTTTCCATTTTCTTTTGGTTTTTTGATTCTTTTGAATGAAAAATTAAACAAATATGAAGTTAGTCAGCTGGCTCAAACTAATAGAACGTTTGCGAAACCCGAGTAATATTAATTTAATTCGATCGTTAATTGATTCCTAGGAATTCGTGATTTCGATTGATTAATAAACTCGCGAGAATCGTTGTAATAACTTCGTTGCTCTGATCTTTGATTGACACCGATCGACAACGAAACAAATTGAAAGGGGACGACAGATCGGCCGACTGCGTCGTACATTTTCTTCCCTTTTAAAATTATTACGTTATACTAGTCGTATATATAACTGTCCTTCTAAATTCTAAACTCGTCCGAATTCGGGCCTTGATATTTCCAGTAATCCGGTGATCACAAATGCAAGCTTATTTATCTTATATGTAAGCAAGTTATAATAGTACAAAACAAGTTCCTCTTATTTCGACCTCGAGCCTTCATTTACATTGGTTTATATATGAGAATATAAAGGAATGAATCACTAAAACGTTAATAAAACATAAATCGATCGTTATGTTGCGATTTCAGGAATCAACATCGAACGTGATTTTATAAAGGAAATTTTAAATGGAGAATATATAGAGATAACATAGACTTCTTTTTTTCAAAGATTAATGTCATAGTTATAGATTTTTTTAATGTAATAATTATAGCACCTCGGTGTAGGTAAGATGAAAAAAAAATGTTGACGAGAAGGCAAGAAAGACGTCACGCTTGTATCATCGGTTCCAACTTTCTTGGCGTCACTTTATCGAAAATGTTCGTTCTCTCGGCAGGATATAAGTATATAAAAAGCCCACGTGTATATCTCCTCCGATGTATCTTTTCATAGATGAATTAATGCGTGACGTTAAAAGACGATTAACTTGCGATCGTGAGCTCACTATATGGAGGTGGTAGTTTTATTCGGTTGGTACAAGAATGACGTAGAACGTAAAAGTCTCCCGATATCTATCTATAGACATCAGGTGCACGCTCTCAATGTACATACGTGCCTTCGTTCCACCCTAGACGCGTGATTAAGTCGCTAATAATAACCATCGGAACGTTGATAGATCGATTCTGCGTCATACCGAAGGCGAAGGAAGATGGCATCGATGACAATTTCTTTCATCGACGAGTTTGCTTTACATAGCCTTGGATTTGATTCGGTGTTAGAAATCGGATCAATCATAAAAGGAAATCTTATATCGATTTTACAAGAATATCTAGAACGACCTGATCGAATAGAGGAGATCGAGAAACGTCCAAGTACATTGTATCTCTTTTCAAAGCATTAGATTCGATAGTAAACAAATCGTTTATTCCGAGCTAATAGCCTTGTCATGGCTATCCAGTTAAATATAACTCTATATAAGAAAGTTCACTAATATTAAAGGAGTTTGCTTTTGATTAGTCGTATTGTCGTTCATCGAACGCATAGCTCCACAGGCTTGATATATCCAATTTGTAATTTTAGAGCAGGTCGTTTACACGTGTGCACTACTCAAATTTACTGCGTATTTTTCATGGTTTTGAACGTTACTATCTTGCGTAAATCGATACTATCTTGATGCGAGTCATTTCAGTTACGAGTCAAGTCAGCATTTAGTCATCAGGAAAAATATAATCCTGTCGTTTCTAAAATTATTCTTATTCTTAAACATTAATCATTGTGTTATTAACATTCAATGATATATACGACTCATTTAGAAATAACGCGTTTTTAATAAGGAAACATATTTTTATAATATATGTATTATATTCACGTATATGCGTACCGTTATTTCTTCTATCGTAGGAAACGTATAGAAAATAGTAAACGTTTCTATTTTATATCTCATTCTTATCGTTGTTAACTCTGTGAAATTATAACAATTAAAGATAATTAAAGTATTATTTTTATTCGATACATTATCATGTACCACACACAAATTCTACAGTGAATGTTTTACGATTTTATCGTTCATTACGCGTTGACTATTACAAACGTTAGATTATTATAGTCGTATCTAATTATAAGGTTACTGGATCTATCTAGTTCGCTGAGAACTGTATTAAAACTTTTGCTGATTATCCCAAGTGTAATAAGTGTGAACCAGTGAGAACTGTCGACAACTTTCAGTAAACAGAATGATATTCACGCTGATGTGTGAATATTCGTACATGGGAAGAGAGAATTAAAATGGCGATATGGTCATTAACAGTTTAACGAGCATCACAGCGGCTGCTAGAAATTACGTAACGAAGGGAACTCTTGCTAAAAAGCATCTATGTAATAAACAAGTTGTTAATAAAACTAAATAAAATATCATCGGTTGACCTTATCTCGTGAAAAACGAAATTTCATCGTTATCGTGATCTAATTGAAAATTTCTCTGATTAGATCGTAATAAAAATAATATTCTTTTCGCATAAAATGTATCTTTATTATGAAGAAATATTTGTATATTGCTCGTTTTATGTCGATTTATGATAAATCGATATATTATTCTTTTTTGTCATCTGATTTTTTTACGGAATCATCTGAACAAATTTCTATCGTTTTGGCCGATGATTTGGCTTCTTTATTGTTCGAGTGATCCGAATTCTTATCTTCGTCTTCCGAAATTGATTTTTTATTTTCATCTTTGTCATTCGAACTTACTTTTTTATTTTCATCCTTGTCACCCGAACTTGCATCTCTATTTTCATCTTTATCATTTGAAATTGTTTCTTTATTTTCATCTTTGTCATCCGAACTTGCTACTTTATTTTCATCTTTATCTTCCGTACTTGCTTCTTTATTTTCATCTTTATCATCCGAACTTGCTGCTTTATTTTCATCTTTGTCATCCGAACTCGCTACTTTATTTTCATTTTTATCATTTGAAATTGTTTCTCTATTTTCATCTTTATCTTCCGTACTTGTTTCTCTATTTTCATCTTTATCATTTGAAATTGTTTCATTTCTGTCGTCCGAACTTGCCGTTTTATTTTCATCTCTATCATCCGAACTTGCTGCTTTATTTTCATCTTTATCATCCGAACTTGCTGCTTTATTTTCATTTTTGTCATCCACACTTGCTATTTTATTTTCATCTTTACCATTCGAACTTACTGTTTTATTTTCTTCTTTGTCATTCGAACTTGCTTCTTGATTCTCATCATTATCAACTTCTTCGTTCTCCGAAGGAAGATTCGTAATCGTTGATAGTTCGATCGTTTTCTCATTTGCATCATCAATTTTTTCATTTTCAGATAATTGATCGTCATTATCTTTTACCGTTTCGTCTTTATCTTCAACATTATCTTCTTCTGGACTCTTCGATAATTCTGTGCGTTCGTCACTTTCATTAGTCATTGTTGACGGTCTTGTAGATGCAAGAGTAACGCTTTCTTTTGTAATCGAGACGTTATCTTCAGTTCCAGTTCCTTCATGTTTCACCGTAATCGGAGTCTGTACATCTACATTATCAGATTTGTTTAATAATTCCATTGAATTCTCTGAATTTATTACTGATTTTCCAATAGATTCACGATCCATCGTAGCAGATTCCAAGCTGGTAGGATTGAAAGAAATGTCTTGAAGTTTTGACATGGTCGTACTGTCTAGACTACTAAGTTCCTCAATTAATACACCTTCCGGTGTTCCAGGAAGGGCCAGAGGTTCTCGTAGGCTTTGTATACTATGATCGTTGGAATGATCCTCGTATTCTTGCACGGTGTCCTTAACGTGACTAGATTCGTTATCTTCAACACTTGTTATGAAGTTCAAGTAGCGATTTTGTAAAGTCGAGTCATCCTTGACAGGCCGTGTTCGATCGTCGTTGGCATTTATATTCATATTCGCTTTGAATATTACGTTCGAGTTCGTACCTACTGAATTTGGAACGATATCTACGAGTCCTAACATGATGGGTGTACTGACTTGACCTACTAAAAGTTTGGTCAAGTCTTTTGGATGCAATCCACCAAATAAACTACTTAAATTCTTTACAAAATCTGATGGAGTTCTATCTATATTTTCAATATTTTCGTAATTATCATGTTCGTTTGATTCCGACGTTAAATCAATAGGTGACTCGACGGTACTCTCTTCTCTCGTAGATTTTATTTGTTGATCGATTAATTTTTCTTCTGCACCTTCATCTTTACTTTCATTTTGAGAAAGACTGCTACCTTTTGTTATTTCGGTAGATTCTAAAACAGGTAATGGTAAACAGTCATGAAATTCACCAGTATGTTGAACTCCACCCGATGCAAAAGCATTTTCCGTCGATAAAGTGTTTCTTTGCATAGCATCTTCACGGCGAAGACATTGTCGATGTTTTACTGGCATTGAGACTGTCTTCGTTATTGGTATGTTTCCTTTCTCCTCAACGATTATCACGTTCTCTGATGTGGTCGTCGATGATAATGCATTTGTCGATTTAACCGGTGAGTCAGAGATTGTTTCTGATACAGATTTAAAATCAATGACTCGTGGCTCTTCCTGAATAATACAAATATATTAGAATGCAAGTAAATTTTAAATATATTCAAACATGTCGACGATATATATATATAACTTACTGTAACGCTTTCCGGGATAGATGGTACACTATCTAAAGTGGAATCAAGACGATTACTTTCTTGAAGTCTCTTTCGCGTTAAGAAACCTCGAACACCTGACAAAATAATAATATCCATTCGTTTTATACAAAATAATGAAGAATATTATATTAAAAGCAAATGTAGATATATTTACCGGCTTGAATTTTCGTAACAGCCGAGTGAAAAGTTGTACTGCTACTTTCCGAAGTATCCTCTTGGCTTTTAGTTGGCATAAGATCCGTTACGTAAAAGTGATATTCTTTTTTCTCAGACGATTTCGGAGCGAGCTCCTTTGTTTCGAATTCTTCAAAAGCTGTCACAGAGGTATCAGATCTTACGTTGTCATTTAGACTTTCATTCGAGTGATTTTTCTCCTTCTCGTTATCGCTCGACTTTCTCGATTCCATTCTTTCAGAAATATTTTCTTTCTCGTCTTTAGTACTTGTGATTTCTTTTAAATTTTCTGCCGATGTAGTAGAACTTTCGCTTTTGGGAGACATCGAATCTTCACATTCTTTCTCATTCTTATTCTTTAAATTTTCTTCTTCGACGATCGTTAAAATCTCTTGATCTTTGATCGTACCGTTTGAATCCAAGGTTTCGTGAGACTTCTCCTCAAGATTATCTTCCGAAATGATTGGAGTCTTTTGAGAAGGAGAACGATTTTCGGCACGATCAATTTCTATCAATTCTTTCGCTATTTCTTCCTCGGTGTCTAGATCAGCCGCATTTTCTTCTAGTTCTAAATAGCCGAGAGGCGAAGAGTCGCTTTTAATAGTATCACGTTGTTTAACGTTCTCAGATAACACAGGCTGAGTTTTTCTTTCGTTAGAAGTAACCAACAGTTCCTCTTCGTTTCTAATAATTTCTTCGGGTGAAACCGAATGTTCTTCCTTGTTTATTTCTTCACATTCTAAATTAATTAAAGAAGTTTCAATTTCCATAGGTTTTTCGTCCATCGAAATCGTTTCCATTGCCGAAGTATCCTCTTTGTTAGCACTATCAGAATTTTCTTCTTCCTTCGTTTGAGCGTCATGTTCAATGTCAGCTTTTTCTTTCTCCGACAAAGTTGGCTCCGTTAGCGATATAGTTTCGTCAGCATCGTTCATTTTAAATGATGATATTGTAATGTCACGTAAAGAATCCAAATTTAATTCCGGTACTATAGGTCTTGTAGGATCCAGAGATAAACTATCGGACGAGCGATCGGTTATCGTAGTCTCTTTAACTTCATTTGTTGATTCCGAAGTGCCATCGGCAGTTTCCGTGCTTTCTTCACCTTCTAAAGAATTTTCTATTACGTTTACATTTTCGATAATTTCCTCTTTATCATCGGTCCGATTCTCTAATTCTATTTCTGTTTCCACAATGGGAATGATTTTTGTCTCGCTCTTATCATTCTCATCAGTCTCGTCGTTTTCTTCATTCTCTGAAATATGTTCCAATAAAGGCGAATGATCCTTTTTCATTTCTTTCTCATTTTTATCGTCTTCTTCTTCATTCGTTAATTTCACTTGTTTCTCTTCATCGTATTCCTCTTCTTCTTTGATACCATCGAGATCCTGTCGAACTATAGCAATGTCATGACCAATTTTTATACCACGAATGAAATCAATATCAACGGTAGAACATTCTATTTGTTCCGGTTGTATGTATTCACCGAAACTTTCCACGGCACGTTTTCGTCTTTCGTCCCGTAGTTCAACGTCTTCTTCTTTGTTATCGAGATCAAATTCTGGCGTGGCCGGTGATCTTTCTGGGATAATTACCGTCGTCACAAAATCTGGAATTTCAACTGGAGAACCTTCCGTGAGAATATACGAAAATGGAATCTCTTTTGGCGAGGAAGATAACGAAATACGAAGCAAATCGTTTATTTCTCGTCCGTTAGACGATAATGGGGAATTTTTATATTCATTAGTGATATCTTCATCGCCAATACTTTCAGAAATTTCTTTAATATCTTCCACTTTGTCACTAGAATCATTTACTTCTGATTTATCACTTTTAATTTGTCCCGTTGATTCATTCTCGTTCGCCATAACAAGTTGCGCTACATCTACATCATCCGATTCGTTTTCGGATTTATATTTTATCTGATCGACGAGATTTTCATCCATGTTATCGTTCGATTTGGACGTACTTTTCGGAGATTCTTTTTTCGAACCATTTAAATCAAACGTTTCTTCTTTAATTATTTCTTTAACTTCTTCTACAGGTTCTTCTGCTTCTATAACGATCGAATCTTCTGAAACTTTATCGACGATCATTAGTTTTGGACTTTTAATTTCGTCCTTTCGAATGGAGTCTTCGAAAGAATCTATTACTTTTTCGACGTTACGTTCCATCTCTTGAATCTCCATCAATTTTTGTTTAAGTTCCGTTCCCTCTTCAACCGTCGAAAGATGAGAATCGAGCGTAGCTGATTGTTCATCTTCCATCGGTGGTTCCAAAGAATCTGGAGTCGGAGGAATATCGACGATATCTGGTGTAACGTTTAAACTGTCTTTGAAAATTTCTTCCACTTGCGTGTCTTCTTCTAATATTTTTTCATCAAGAATTTCGTCAAATTTCTCGGTTGTCTCCTGAACGAAACCTTCCACTTCATCATTTGTTGTATCTCTCGTGGAAGACGTTTCTTGCTTCATATTATCTTTATCGTCGGGTGTCATCGGTGCTTTTAACGCGTCGTTGACATTCTCTAACATTTTTCTTGTCGACGTGATATCTTCCTTGATCGACGTTGATAATTGCAATATTTCATCTCCAAGATCGCCGTTTTTGTCGTCCACCGAATTATTCTCTTTCTCTTCTAACCGAAGAGACGAAGAAGAAACTGAGGTTTCGGTTGTCATAGTCGACAACGTTGGTAACGTCATGTCGTCCTTCTTCTTTGGAATCTTACCGGTGTCCGGTGAAATTGGTGGCAAAATTAAATTGTCTGATTCGTTGCGTGAAAGACTCCTTGAATTTTTGGAAGACGCCGGTCTCACAGCTGGCAAGATAATCTTGGAATTTCCTTCTAACGTCGAATACCTGTTGTCTTCTTCGTTCGAATGACCATTAGTTGATTTAGACCGGTGATTTACATTTTGAGACTTTGGATAACATTTCGACGAAATGCCCTCTAAAATGTTTTGAGTATTCATCAGTCTTCCTTCCAAGGTATCGTCTTGTTGTTTTCTAAAATCTGTTGAATCAGCACTGGAACTTCTCTTGCTACGATGTCTTTGCTGATCTTCGTTCGATCGAGTATCACTTTCCGAAGTGTTAGGTCTACTTCCACGTTTTTTCGATTTTTCTGTATTAAAAGTTGATCTTTTTGATTTCTTTGATAAAATGTCGTTCTTGAGTTCCTCAACTTTTTCTTTAATTATCGGTATGTTTCTATCGATCACGTCTTGAACTTGTTCTACGTAACTCTTATCAAATTCATCGGTATTTTTAACAGAACCGAACGTACAAACAACATATTCTTTCACTTGATCCATACTATGAGCTTTGGATAATTCTTTTCTATCCGGAAGAAACTCGGAAAAACTGTCTTTCCTTCTCCGTGACCGGCTCGATCGGCTCGAATTTCTTTCGACGCTTTCACTACGACGAATCGTCCTCTTATTTATTCGTTCTTCTTCAAAATTCTGTATTAATTCGGCACGTTCAGCTTTCCCCGGAGATTTCCTCGATATATCGCTAATTTGTTCTTGAAATTGACTATCATTCGAAGAATCCGTGCTCTTTTCCCTTAAACTACCACTTAATCTATTTTTTCTAAGCTCCATCTTGATATCCTTCGTACCAGAGTTACGAGTTAAAACCGTTGGTATTTGCGAAATGATTTTAAGCGTTTTCGCGCTACGATCGAGTCTCACAGAATCATTATTATCTGTTGCTTTAAGATGATCTCTCGAATATTCTTGACTAGTGTCGGAAGATCTTCTTTTCTCTCGTTTATTTTTCGTGCCAGAAGACGATCGTCCATTCTTTTCGTTCGCAAGTGCTCGGACCTCCTCGGTGCTTATTCTCTTTTCTCCATCTCCAAAAATATTTCGATGCCTTTCAAGAACTCTTGCCGTTTCATTCAAAGACCAACCACTAGTCGCACCGATGTCCTTCGTCGTTCGTTTGCTTTTTCTAGACTCCTTGCAATTGCTACGTCTTTTGATTGTATTGGAAAAATTATCGCTCGTTTTCTTACCGACGACATCGTATTGTTCTCGAAGTGTAAGCAACTTCTCGAAATGACGAGCAGCAAAAACATAAATGTCTTCGGGACGTTGTCGTAAGACCTCTCTCGTTAAACTTTCCACTACGGCTGCCAAACCCTGAGGTACTCTTGGTGCTAAAAGAAATCCCATTTCATAGGGATCCTTCGAACGTTCTGTCGACGCCGCCATTTTATTGATTTTAATATATTTTCTTCGAGAACATTTAGAATCGCTTAATCATTCCTGAAACATTTATTTTATAGTACATAAAATATTGATTATTATATTATAAATTTTGTTATTCTTCTTTTTCTTTTTTCCTTTTTTTTTCATATCGATTTCCTACCGACGACAACTTTTCGTTCATCGAACGAACGAATTTTTTCAAAAATGCTTACTTTGCACGTATTCGACTTGTTCAAGGTCACGTACATGACCCAGAAAACTAGCGCTAACCTTGATTATTCCCGCATACGAGCGAACGCACAGTAGTATACATCGACCAGTTAGGTATTTATAGCCTTTGCTCTTTTCTCTCCCTTTCCTACTTGTTTCCTCTGTCTATCTATCCTATAGATACAAATTAGAAATAATTTTTTTATTCATCGATACGATTTAATTAAACGAAAGAAAAAATTGGCATCGAATCGTTTCGTAAAAGTTTTATCGTTTCGTTCTTTAATAATAATTATTAATTAAAGATGAAAGATCACGCGAATGTCACAATGTCGATGTATATATATGTGCTATCTGACAAGTATATACCGGCTAATGTATCACCTATACCTGACCTACGGAATAATCGATGCGTGTAATTTTAAGAGTAGTTCTTATATATTATAAACGAAATGATAAGAGATTATAATCGTTTTTAATTAAGTACGTATTTGAAAATGTATGAACATTTCTATGTTAATCGTAATTTAAATTTTTAATAACGAGAAAGTACGACGCGTTATTTTATCGTTAAATAAATAAAAAATGAAATATTTTTTGCGAAAAAAATAAAAAAAGAAAAAGAAATCTGAAACTCTATCGATATAATCGTTTCATGAAAAAAGTAAAGAATCTGATGATCCCATCATTGGAATGTTTCGTCTTATTTGAAAAATCTCATAAATTTGTCTGTGATTATCTCAGAACTTTCTATAAACATATATGGTAAAACTAACAATTTCTATGTCTAACCGATTGTTAGTGTAAATTCTCTAGAAATTGTCTAATATTAAAATACGAATGTACCTGTTGGAATTTTTAAAAGGACAGCGTTGATTATTGAAAGATAAGTTTGCGATATTTGATGGTCTTCAAAAGTCGGAAGCGTGTAGAAGAAATAACAACGTCGTCGAACCAAGAGTTAACCTGCTCGACTGAGAGCGGTCCTTCCACCGTTGGCCGATTTCACCTGTGCCGCAGGAACGATCGATGTTTTTCCATCGATTAGTCAGAAACTACTTGCTTACGTGACACAACGAAGAACTCGCGAATATCTATATATTTACGATTTGTCATGCGTAGACTTTTTAAGATTGCTCGGACAATGCATATAATCAATAAATTCTAAGGAAATATTTATAATTTGGTATTATGTAACAGTGGAAGAATACATATAACGAAGGAATTATATTTTTATGAAGTTTCTTTAAGTATAAATGAGTAATCTTGTAGTCGACACGTTTGATAAAAATTTTTTTTCATAATTAAATATTTACAATAAATATAATAAAAAATATATACATTAATCAATTGTTCATATATTTTTAATATTGTAATTATTGAGCTACCGATTCGTCAAATTTTGTTTTATCAATAGCATATTGTCGTAAGAAACTAGTTTCAAGAGGATGTAGTTTCTCAGCTGGAATGATTAAAGAATGAAGAGGTTTTCCAAGATCAATTTCTTTCATTTCTTGCAACGAACAGGCAATTATATTCTGATCCTCCGATCCTATTCTAGCTAATCCCACCACTAGATTATGTTCTGTGAAAGCTGTAACGTATAAATGTTTTATGATATATATTGCAGGGCATGATATAAAATATTAACAATATAATTAATATTTATAATAATATCTACAAACCTAAGCTTTCATTGCCATCTTTTCTCTTTTTTTCTAATATGGAAGATAATTGATTGGATGCTTCAGCTACGCTCATATATTTTGGTGGCATATAAACTTTTTTCTTGCTTAAAATGCTTTCCAATGTAGGCTCTTTTACTTTGATATCCAGTAAGCACAAAGTATGTAAGCCTCTTTCTCTGTTAGAAGCAATTTTATCATAGAAACTATCAGGTTGCCAAGTTTCTGTCCAATATGGAATAGATACGGTTTCTCCAAAAGAATACAATTGTAAACCGCAACAACCTATAGCGCTTAAGATGGATGCATTATGGATTACTTTTACCTAAAATTGATTGTTTCAATTATTATATATATCTTTCTTATTACAAGTATTTAAAAAAGCAAGAGTTTATATACCTTAGCACCTTTCTCTTGTGCTCGTAATACTAAATCTGTATGCGTGGTTGCACCAAATGGATCTCCAACAACCAAAAATGCTATGTCTTCGTTCTCTACGTTCGACAGTATTAAATCTGCATCACTTTCTACTAAGTCACGGTCTGCGATGATCAAAGAACAACCATAAAAATCTTCCTATTAAATTTAAGTAAGATAATGATTTTTTCATAGTCAATCATTTTTATAACATATATGATAAAGTATTTATAATCTTTATATCTATTCGTCCATTTTATGTTAGTATTATTATACATACCAAGATTTTTTGATCTACAGAAAGAATTGACGTATAAGATTCCAAATACACACGACTACATTTTTTTATTATTTCAAGACCCTTAACAGTAATATCTTTTGCGTCGCCGAGTCCTAAGCCGATCATGTACAACATTGTTAATTATTTATTTTTTGTTAATTAAATTTTATATTTCTTCAAATATAAAACCATGTATTTTATTCACGTGTTGTATATGTTATCTTATACAAAGAAATGAAAAAAAACATGATTGGATACCACTGCGCCATCTGCTGTTATAAGTACAAAATTAAAATCGTAGGTAACTGTAAAATTGAAGCTAGTCTAACGATAGCAGCCATATCGAATTAAATTCAACGAATTTTTAGTGCTCGTTTCAACTATTATGTGCTTTATTTCTATTGCATCGATTATTAAATATTTATATTGATTGATCAAAATACTTAAAACTAATTTGATTTATATTTTAACGCTAAAGTCTTTTTACATCTACGATTACTCTAATCAAAATGATTTTACAACGGTTAACCTCTGCATTGACGAAAGTACGCATTTTGAACGGATTTATGGGTGAAAATAAAACAAATGTACGTTCGAAAATCACTACACCATCAGGTGCTATTCTTCCTGAGCCAAAACGAACCCCATTTGGTTTCGTACGAGTAATATGCGGAGTAGTATTAGGCTTGCTTGTAGGTGCTACTATTAGTAAGAATATGGCCAATTTTCTCGAAGAAAATGATCTCTTCGTCCCATCAGACGATGACGACGACGATGATTAAAGTAGATAAATCTGATGTATTAGTTGTTGGCAAGTATCTAGTCTTTATATCGCTATTATATTTAAGTAGAATTATTTTTACATACTAGTATTAATTTAGCTATAGTTATCTTATAGTTACAAAGTACCTTTAAGTAGTTTTACAAGAATATTTAGAAACACTTGATTGTTTTTAATAATTATATGATCTTTACATATAACATTTCGCTGCAATAATAGATATAGTAAATTATTTTAATTTTTGAAAAGTTGTCTATTATAACAATTATATAAATGTTAATGATAACACTGTAATGTTAATTATGATATTTTGTTGCAGAAAATAATCTCAAGAGAATTCAAAAAATAATATAATATTGCGTTGGTAAAAAAAGTATTTGCTTTGCCTTGATATAAAACAATATTTATGATTTAAATTAATGAAGTCATAATTATATTCTGTAATTTAATACAAATATTTATTTATACAAATAATAAAGGTTAGTATAATACAACTTGTACAAAATGCATATACATACATATACATATATATATAATTTTTTCTGTACGCTTGTAAATAAATTAAGATATTAAATATTCTATCGATCACAACATCATGTTAAAATTCACATCCATGCATTTATTGACTCATGTTAATACGCATGATGTCATATATATAATGAATATATCAAATGCCTTTTTATTTCCAGTCTTTGCTTGATATACACAAATCTATGTGAGAATGCAGGAATATTTTGTGTAATATACAAGAAAATCTATAAATATTAATCACTCTGTGTATACTGTGCTTGGAAGCAGAAGAGATTGATAAATCATTAAATAAGAAAATGATAAAGATTAAAAGGCTTTAATATAGTTAAATTATAATAAAGATATATCCAGTTTGTATATTTATAATTTTCTTTAGTAAAATATTACTTTCTTTGGTTATTATATATATAAAAAAAAGATTTCTAAAATCTACAAAGTAGAAATTATAATATTTTAAAAAATTATTGAAATGTTTAAATTAATATTTTTTGATACTCGTATTTTACACAATTTAGTTTACACTTCTAAAATAAATGTATGTTATACTTTGCTGATGTGTGTGTTGTATTTTAGGAATGAAGTCATTTTATAATAGCAATTTTGCGTAGCTCTGTAAAGTGCCAGCTATGCAAAATAAATATACTGTTGTCAAAATAAAATATGTAGTATCATTTACGCATCTTTTTTTTTTCATATGTATGGAGACAAAACATATGAATAGAAAAAAACGTACTTCTTTAATTCCAAACGTTTAGTGTATATATGTATGATATGATATCCATTATCCTGACCAATGTTAAATATATTTTTAATCACAGAATTGACTTTAAGTAGAATGCACGTGTATAGAAGGCTGATCAAGACCACTTTAATCAAAGCAAATAATTGGTATGAAAAATTTTCAAGCACACAAAGTGAACTCGATTACGATATTTCGATTACTTTTTCATACATATAATGTTCAATATAATATTAAAATACTGTGAATTTTTTAAATAGATTCATATGTTATATAGCTTAATATAAAGTGGTATTAAATCACATTAGAATGTACAAAAACAAAATATAACAACAAGTTCACATCATCAATTCTGGCACTTGCATGTTGCTGATACAATTACTAAATTCAAATGATGAATTTAGTTGAAGTTGTAATATAATAAATTAAGAATATAACATTGCACTCATCTTTTAAGCTAAAAATAATAGCAATACCTGCCTTTCTTCTATGTAGATTTTATTGAGGAGTTCTTTTATGTTGACTCCAGCCATGAAAACATTTAGTGAATCTTCGTGACTCTTTTCCTTTAGCAGTAAGAAATAATTTACGCGGTTTGTTTGGTTGTTTAACACGCAGATGTTGTATATATACCTAAAACATAAAAATGAATTAATTGTTTGCTTACAGTAAATTAACAAACTATTTTATTAGAGGTAATTTACCTGAGCTGATTTATATGCAAGCTTGATTTCTACTTCCGAACAGCGAGTCCCTAACCAGAGGAATACTTGTTCACCATTATCTAGTATCATTATATCATCATCTGCTAAATCATCCTGAAGACAACAAATATATTATAATTATTTAAAAAATTTTTAATTTCTTAAAACAAACATAATATATATATATATGGATTTACTTGACAAAAATCAGTGCATTTTTCACTGATAGTAAAATATCCTTTTTCATTAGAGCACCTAAACAGTCTTGTGTAATTCATATATTCTGCATCAACGTCATATGGTTTCTTTCCACCAAGTGCAACCCAGAAAAAGTTATCTGGCTCTTCGCCTTCATTTAATACTTGCAAACTAATCCAAGGCTGTTTAAAATCAGAACATGTGACTTAAATTCTCAGATATAAATTATATTACTTGTGAAAATTAAAAACCTACATTGTTAAACATTTCTTCAGCAATTTCTTGAATTAAACGTGCTTCGTCGCTGTCTGATTTAGAACCAATCCATGCATAAACTATACCAGTTTCGTCATCATTGTTAAATGGTACATTTAGAATGTAACTGAAAAATAAAATTAAAAAATTGTATTAGAAAACCAAGAAATCAAACCTCGCAATTTTATATAAATGTAAAAATTGCAAGATTTTATTACTTACCAAAATGCAGAGTTTAATAAACTAGAATCTGCAGGTATTTGTATTAATCTAGTACATAATGCACTGCCATTACTTCGTAGATGATAAAATTCGACTTTGCTTGTACCAGGAACTTTTGGTTGTTTACGTTTGCCTTGATGAATTATAAATTTCCTTTTGAAATAAGCCATGAATTTTAAATTCTCTTGTTGTTGATGTGTTCTAACTACTTCTAAATTTTCACCAAACAATGATTTAAATTTCTTTTGTAAACTGAAAATATTTTATTTTTTTTTAAATATATGTTACTTATACGTTTTCTTATTATACAGTAAGAAATTTGTTTATACCTAAATGTAAACGTAAGCCAACCCATGTTTCCAGCATCTCTACCTTGCCAAAAATATACAGTACACTGATAATCATCTTCGTATTGTTCGTCACCGTCTTCATTCTCTGCTACATCTAATGGCTAAATCATAAAATATAAATATAGTTTAAATTATATAAATTGTATACTTGTTTATATAATAATGAGTAAAATATATTTATCATAAGAATTTAATTTACCATCCAATAGCGACACAAGAAAACATAACAGTCACCACTATAAAAATGACCAAGTTCTTCTTCTGGTAAACGCACAAATTTTCTTCCTTCCAATACTAGTGCTTCCATTCCTTCTAAATCGTCATTCCATTCTGTCATAAGCTGTTGTGCTTCAGCAGCCGACATTGCAGGTTGTCGTGGCATAAAAAGAGCAGCTAAGTCTGCCTATGTATTTCAAAATAATTTTATACTTCTATATTTTACGAGATATTTATAAAAATATATTAACATATATTTACTTTCGTTTCTTGTTGTTTAGCCCATTTGGTAAGATCAGCACCAGTTTTAGCAACTGATTCTGCAGTTCTAGTAAAATCTACTGCTATGACTTCATCCCAACCAGTAAACTTTGACTTAAAGACCTGATAAATATATAATTATCTTTTGTTTATTACTGATACAAACAAAGTAATAAAAACATTATAAACATTTATACCTGAGATTCTGTGCCTTCTTGTAATCTTGTTACCATAGCATATTCTGGTCTTTCTATCATATTAAATAGTTCTTGAGATAGTTTTACAGCAGCAGCTCTCACTAATCTAGTCGATTTCTTTCCAAACCTTTATTAATTAATTAGTAATTAATTTAAATCAATCAATGAGCAGAAGATAACATTTCTGTATATTGGAGACATAATATAAGATTTGTATTATAAAATTAAGATATATATATATACTTACCAAACGTATACATCGAGATAACAATCTAAGATATAAACATTGCGATTATTTAAAAGATTGTTCATCAATTTTCCATGAGGTACTTCAACTTGTGGTAATTCCAAATATCCCATACCAAGTTGAACTTGATAAAGACGAGGTGTTACTGGTATAAAGTCTGGATCCACATGTTCCTGATACAATAAGAAAAGTATTAACATCTTTTCCTAATTATTACATTTTAATCATTATGGTTTACTATAGTATATGGGAATAAAAATTACAATTATCGTTTTAGTCTCTGAAGTATCCTCTAAGCCTAGATTTAACAAGAAATCCTCTGATTCCAAGTTCATAACTTCTGTTATTATTTCAGCTTTGTTTTTTCTTTCATTTTTGTTGATCTTCTCAGCCATTAGTCTAGCTTTGGATTTTAAAGTACTTTTCGCTTTTTTTCCATACCACATAAATATTTTATTTCCTGTGTCCAGCACAAAAACATAACAAGGATCTAAAGATTCGAAACAAACTGGTACTGGTTCCAAATGAATAGAGGCTCCAGCTGCATGTACTCGATATAAACGTGTTACTGCAGGCTATAAAAGAATGTAATGTTTATTAATAACTTTATTATAAGAGAAATTTTAGATAATATTTTTATTAATAATAATATCTACGTACAGTATCTTCTACTGTATAAAAACCAGAAGAAGTACGGCCACCTTCAATATACGTTATTTCAGAATCAAAAAGTATAAGAAACTCGTCCGATTCATCTCCTTGTTCCTCCCTTATGGTACGACACTGTGCTCCAAGATAATTACGTAAATTTACAGCATGAATTGCAGCACAGGCCCTTTTGTCCAACTATTCAAAACGAATGGAAATCAACATATAAAAATTGCTTTAAGAACACATTGATACAATTAAAATAAAATTCTCAATAATATGTAAAATCGAAATTTTATAAAACAAATATTATATATGCATACCGTTGCTTTTTCTCCTATCCAGAAATATATTGCCCAATTCAATGATCCACTTTCATCGATACTCGTTTTTAATACAATGTAACAATCACCTTCATAGAATTTACCATGTGCTACTTCCTCTATTTCATTAGGTAAAAAGTTTTCAATTTCCCATATTGATAAACCTGGTATTTGTCCTGCATCTTCATCAAAAAATTCTGAATAATCCAAAGGTGGCTTTTCAAGAGTTTCATCCCATCTCTTAGGTCTGAAAATACAATTTTAATAAAATTTTATTAATTTTTTTAAGACTAATTTAATCATTTACTCACTTTAGTGACTCAGCTTTAGTATCATCACATTCTTTATCTTTGTTTTTTTCTTTTGCAATGTCTTTCATACCCTGTAAAGTAAATTATAGATATATTTTCGGAAAAAATTAAGATGTAATTAACAATATACGTGTGTGCATTTTATTATATTATATAATACCTTTAGTATTTTAGCTTGATCCTGATCTGCTTCTTCTTGATCACGTCTTCTTCTTAATCTCATTTTACGAGCGATTGGGTCTTTACTGCTATCTGTATTATCAAATTAATTAGCAAAATAATGAAATGTTTTTTAAATAATATACATATATAAATAATATATACGTATATATTAAAGAAAAAAGCATTGCATATACGTACTAGCTGTTTGTACCGGTACAGGTACATTGGCACCAGCAAGTCTTAATTGGTGTTGTAAAGAAAAATCAATATTATAAAATTCAATGCCTGATCCTCTTTGTACTTCTGTTGGTTTTGGTGGCATTACTAAATTTGGATTATCTCTTAGATCCAGTTGTTCCAAATCAGTAAGAAGATGAATTGCATCTGGTACAGTAATTAATCGATTTGACGTTAATATTAGTTTCTTTAATGAGCCACACCTACAACAAGAATGATGCTATATTATTTTGCTTTTTTACAATAACATATTAGTTGCACAATTACTTATATCGTTATATACCTGCACAATCCTTCAGGTATCATTTCTAAATGATTATTAGCAGCTGAAAATACTTGGAGAGATGATAGTTTACCAATTCCAGAAGGAATTCCTTCAAAATCTATTTCATTATCGTTTAGATATAATCTTCTTAAAGTAGAAACTTTGCAAATGGAAGCAGGTATGGCAGTTAGTTTATTTCTACATATATTTAATATTTCTAATTTCGTCCATAATTCTGTAAATAAAAATAATTATCTCTAAAACTACAAAATATATAAATCATTATAATATATACCATATTCAATTAAAATAAATAATTAATGTGAAATCCATACACATAAATATATTTACCAATAGCTGTTGATAATTCTGTTATTTGATTATCATTCAAATTTAATCTACGTAAATTTGAAAGCGAATATAAGGCATCAGGCACTCTTGGTAAACTATTTTGTGATAAATCTAACTCCTGTAAATTCGTAAGAGTCTCAAGACTTGATGGAATATTATTTAATGTGCGTTGAGTATCACGCATTTGTAATGTAGTTAAATTCATTAACGATGGAAGTTGTCTAAATTAAACAAAGAAATCATTTTACATATATCATTAAAGATTGTGATATACGATTAAAAAATCTTACCTACCTTAACTGAAAATGGCCTAAAGGATTATGATTTAGGTTTAGTGTCTGTAAATTTGCCAAACGTCGGGTTTGTGGTGGTAACGTCTCTAACTGATTGTTACTGAGATCCAAAAATAATAGGTCTGTTAAGTGAATAAAAAGCGTATTCGGAATTGTTTCAATACTACAAATAGAAAATTGTACATTAAGCATAGTTGATGTATAAATTGCATACGTTATTGTAATATTTAAGTAATATTAAAACCATACTGATTATAACTCAGATTTAGATTGAGTAAAGAACGTGCTCTTTCTAGGCCTTCAGGTACTTCTTTTAAATTATTATGGCTTAGATCTAATGTTGTCAGTTCCTCTAAATGAAATAATTCTGCTGGTATACCACTTGACTTGATATTATTATGTCGAATGTTTAATGTTCTAAGACATCCCAGTTCTGTTAATTCTCCATATAAACGTTCCAATTTATTTTTAACAAGTGAGAGATGTTCCTATATTCAAAAATATCATAAATCTAAATATCATCACACTGCTATATCACAATTATATATATAAATATTATTTAATCATTATTATTATTATTTTTGATTAATGATTCAATATAATAGATTTTTGTAATTAAATTATCTTCCAATTAATATTTCAAACATATTTAAGGAATTATATTTGTTGGAACAAAAGAAAATAATAATGAATTCAAACATATCATGCTTTTATTTTCATTATCTTAAGTAAAAATCATTTACCAGTTTTAGTAATTTACCCATTTCTTCAGGAATTTCTGTTAAATTTGTTTTATCTAATTTTAACCATTGTATTCCTGTCATCAGACGTACTGATTCAGGAAATCTACCATCCTGAAAATAAACAATTACTTTAGTATAGCATAAGTGAAACTAAAATCATATATTTATTAAGTGGTATTTATATACTTTTCACATACTCTGTTTATATGTTTTGTGCATAAAATTATTATTTTTTCCTTTTTATTATATCTAATTCTCAAGATATTAAAAGCTAAATATATTTACTTACTCCAAAATCATTACAGCTAAAATCTACTCCCCGAACAAAAGGTAAAACTCCTGTATTTGCCATGGTTTTCAGAGTACAATTCTTTTTGCTATATATACACACATATATATAGCAAAAATATATTATCTAAACTATTAGTATATAATAATGCTGCATGTCACTGAAAACCACTTTATTATCGTATTACACTGAGGTTATATTCGGTAGAATTTATGGATACAATAAATGACATTTAATTATTTCTGAAGTATTGTATAAAACAGCTAATGTATGAAAATTCATATATAAATGTTTATATTATTTTGCTTGACATATACTTCAACGAGTATACTTAATTAAAATAATAAGCATAGATTAAACCTAGGTTATAAACCACAAATTGCAGATTTACACCGGACACAATAAAGCAGAATAAGCGCATATATACATATGTCCTAGATCATATATAAGGGTATGAACTAATATAGGTGACTGTGAACAGTGATGAACAGTACAATGATCACGTAATAGTGAACTTTTTAAAGTCATGTTTACAAGTATCGTTTTTATTGTTGTGCATCTTTTAGGGGATATTCGCTATATGCAAAAATTTCCCTAACTGTGCATTATTAAGATTTGTTTGAGAATTATATCTAAGTATGGTAATGATTAAGAGATCGTGCTTTAAAATATAAAACAACGATTAAATATTCGAAACTTGTATATATCATTGTATTTGTATTTTGAATATTTGAGAGAAAGGCGCGATTGTGCGACATCTAGCGATTTATTGGGTAAAATGATTGATAGTCATATCATTTAGTTTGCTCTAGGGAAAATATTTTTCTTTATGTTTTTAGTCATATAAAAGATGTCTCAATCTTATAACGTGATTCGTCCTTCTTTCTTATTTTATTCCTAGTTTGATTTTATAGAATAATATATGAAGTCTAAAATCTATTCAGTAGGTTGATAGGTACCGTATTGATTTGAGGTTGTAGTGGTTAGGTGAATAAAAAACGATGTCTATTTGAACTTTCTTTTCAGATTCTTCAATAATAATTTTGATAATATCAACTTATGAAATATATAAGTAATGCATAGTTCTCAAGCTAATATGATTTATCTCAACTTTTTCTTATCATTTTCTGTAATCTAAGTTTGATAATCTCGCAATTTTATTTTGTTAATATCTTAAGCAAAAGTATGATTTATTATTTATAATATTGTTTTTTTTATTTTTTTATAGAATGGATGGCATTGGGTTATATCATACATTTTTACAAACACATCAACCGCAACTTAAGTCTTCCGGAATACCAAAAATATTTTGGGAAGCTGTATTTAATAAATTAAAAAATCAAGATTTCGATGCAGGTCTTGTATTTCAATTAGCAAGAATCGATTATGAAGACAATGAAAGAGAACCAATAGATCCTGTATGGAAATTATTTGTTTCTGCAGAAAATGGTATCTCTGTGAGAGATCCAAATAATATATATTTGGTGGATCATGCATGGAGTTACGATACCCTTCATGCGAGACAAAATTTAACAAATGTACCAGGCCTTTTAGACCGAATGTGCTCTCTTATGGGATATGATATTGAAAATGAGGAGCAAGAAAAGATTGAATATGTATTGAAAGAAATGTGGAGGTATAATCAATCATTTTCTTTAAACAGTGGCTCCGTAGAAGATAGAATGCCTATTTGGTATATAATGGACGAACTTGGATCTGCTATAAACCATAGTGACGATCCTAACTTTAGAACTGTACCATTTCTTTATTTACCAGAAGGTGTAACATATACGCTTTTATTTCCTGTAAAGAATGTAAAGTTCGAAGAAGAAGTTACCAGAGATTTTGTGGAAGGTCAAACTAATGATTTGAAGAAAAGACAAGCGTTACTATTACCATGGGTAGATAATTCTTTCATCAATAAAAGTTTTATTCAAGAGAAACCAAACGAAGACTATTTTCTGGCTGGTCATATATTAGAAAATATGCCAGAAAAAATAAATGTAGAAGCTATTGTACGAAGACCAAATGAAAAACTTAAAGTTTATTCTCAATATAATTATGTAAATAATTATTTAACGGATTCTGCATTTGAAATCGTAGAAAGGGAAGAAGATGCAGATATTTTATGGTACACATCTCATTTCAAGGAATACAAAGAATTAAGTATTCGTGCGCCTCATGTTTTTGTGAATCAATTTCCTTTCGAAAACGTTTTGACAATAAAGGATCTTTTATGCATCGTATGTAGACGCAAGGCATTAGAAAAATCTTACGATGCGGATACACTCGAAACTTATCCGGTATGGTTACCAACGACATTTAATTTGAGCACGGAATTGGTACAATTCGTCGCGTATTTTGAACAACGGGAATCGAAAAATTTAGAAAACTTTTGGATTTGCAAACCATGGAATTTGGCAAGAGGATTGGATACTCATATCACAAGCAATCTATTCCACATTTTAAGACTACCTAGTACTGGTCCGAAAATTGCACAAAGGTATATATCAAAACCTGTATTATATGATAGACCAGACGTAGGTTTAGTTAAGTTCGATATACGATACGTCGTCATGCTAAGATCTGTCTCACCATTGAAAGCATACGCCTATGCTAATTTTTTCCTGAGATTTGCTAACAAAGAGTTTGCTTTAAACAATTTCGACGTGTATGAACAGCACTTTACGGTGATGAATTATTCCGAAAATACTCAACTTTGCCATTTGAAATGTGCTGATTTTATTCTGGAATGGGAAAAGCAGTATCCTGATTACCCTTGGACGACGTTTGTCGAGCCAACAATTTTAAGCATGTTTAAGGACGTTTTTGAAGCCGCAGTCGCAGCACAACCACCAAAAGGAATTGCTCATTCTCCTCAAAGCAGGGCCGTTTACGCCGTCGATTTGATGCTGGAATGGAAGAAGGATAAGATGCAACCGGTTCTTCTAGAAGTTAATTTTGCGCCGGATTGTAAAAGAGCTTGTGAATATTATCCAGACTTTTATAACGATATATTTAGATGCCTTTTCTTAGATGATTATCATTCTGACGTCTTCCATGACTTATTCCCGGTGTCATCGTCGGACAATTAAATATTGTTATTCATTGGACTCTAAAAACAAAGTATATCCCAAGTGTAATCCATTTTCATAAGTATCGAAAAGCTATTAGCGACAGTAGCAAGAATATTGCTGTCGCAACCAAGGGCGTTTATTTATTTAGAATACGAGAGCCTTGCATTTCGTATGCGCTAATGAGGAGAAGTAGCTATGGTTAATCTGTATATACGAGCGTTAAAGGTACATCTGCAACCTGAATTATTCGTACCTTGCATAAATTGACACTACTGTAGGAAGTCTGCCGCAACACTTAATGGAATAATAAACGAGGAAACAATTAGAGCAGTTTCATGACATAGCTCATGGTCACCATGTAACCTGGTGCTCTGGTACCATAGGGTTAGACACTGTTAATGGAGAAAGGCCTATACACGGTACTACTTATAATATATCTCCAGTCGTTCGTCTGCTATGAAATTTGACTATCAACAGAAGTTGACTAGTTAATCTTAGCAAACGTAATACAATTATACGAGTTTTGTTTTCTTAGAAAGAAAATAAATAACTAAAATTTAATATGAACGTATGGAAAAGTTGGATCGCATGTTTGGACGATCGAACGCGAGCTTTGGAAAAGTTATATCACGCTTTCGAGAAGTATTTCAGGTCGACATATTTATACCATTTTTATTGGACGATGTGTCGCTTCATTTTGTATTTATTACACAGTTAAAATTTATAGGTATACCTTGTCTGTGAATACATCGTTAACCCGAGCGATTATTTTTTAAATTATTTTTTGTTTGCTCGCTTTCAGCGCGCCCGCTTGGTCTCTCTGCGTCGACTACAATCATTCCCGGTAATAACGGAATTGCACAGTGTATTTTGTTAATTATCTTCGTATCCGTTATTCGCTTGTTTGACAATGCCGCTCAACAGTGCACGTATCCGTGAAAGCATTGTTCTCATATTTTCCCTAGTAAATACGAGTTTTTAAGTTTCTCTAGATTAATGTTATATACACACGTAATGCTTGAATGAATTCAATGATAACATCCTGTAATGTTTTTATTTTCTTTTATTTTTAAACGTTATACAACATACCGTTAATCTATTAGCGCGTTATTGTTACGTATAAATATACAAAAAGTTCAGTATTATATGAAATTATTCATCTAAAGATATCGATAATTTCGTGAATTATATTAAAATCTTTTCCATTCTATAATCTCGCTCACAACGTATTACACGAAGTCTTCGCATTTGTTAACCGTGCATGGCAGAGAAACATTTGTAAAAGTTTATAACATTTGTAACTTAGGCGTTTGTAAAATGTTTATAAAAGCCTACAACAAAACTAACTGGATAAATATTATTTATCAAATACCATTCATCAAATTCTAAACGTTTACATATATAAGATCGTTCCATATTAAATTATACATTTTCAATATTAAATTTATAATTATAGAGAACCTTCGGGTCGATATATAGTTCGATATTAATTATAATTCTGGAAAGTAACTCGTTTCTTTTCATATTATAATAAGATAGAAGATATTTACATCGAAAATAAAGGAATCGAGCATGAAATTAGCGGGTGGTCGTAGAGGGTGGTTTATAGCGAGCTGTTTAGTTCGAGGGTGCCGTTGAGTGATGCGTGTGGCTCCAGTTAGTCGGCGGTATTCCTCAGCACGTGACATACCGTGCAAGCAGCCAACCTAGCGAAAGAAAGAAAAGCAAAGAGAAGCATCGTTTTCCACGAATGCGAGCCGCCACCACTACTAGCACCATCACCATCACCATCAGCATCACCATCGCCATCAGCACACCATCACCAACACGTTAAACCGTTGTCGGTATCGCCGACAAGCCGTCTGGCGCGTGTGCATCGTTGCACCTGCACCTACTAACTCGCGCTGCAATTTCATCTACGCGAATTACGTATTACGTTAACTCGGAGACGTTTTCATATATGTATGTATACACATATGTATGTATATAAATACGTATGTAAATATAAAAGTACAGTCAACGGCACAAAACTTTTTCGATTCCTCGCCAACGAATAAAATATTATCCTCTTCTTTATTTTTGTAGAGTATTACTTTTACATTTATTACACTTGTTATCGTCGGAAGGATTTTATTTTTACTATAAATGTAAATATACTGGAATATGATATTTCAATGAAATAAACGCGTTCGTATTGTTCGATTAATAATCGATCTTTATTAATCGATAAATGATCCTAGCGGTGTATTCATTAAATGAATTATAATTATATTCCTTTCCCATTTCCGTTAATTATTTTATTATTATAAATTATAATTATACTTGAATTCCTACCATCAGAATTGTTTAATTAATTTATTTTAATACGATCACTGGCTTATTATTTATACTATATTTTTACATCAGAGATTCAATACGTACATGTTACTTAACAATAATTAAATATAAATTATACCAATTTACTGCGATTTTAATTCCATTAAAAATTTTCAAGAATGCCAATAATTTAATCATTTTCTCTATTTCATTTGAACATTATTACAAAGATTCGTTTAATGAATTACATTCTATTACAAAAAAAAGGAAGAAAGAGAAGAGAAAAAACAATAACAAAAATAAATAAATAAATAAATAAATAAACAGAACAGAAAAGAACAGAAAAGAACAGAAAAGAAAAGAAAAAGAAACGAAAGAGGTACAATTCCCTTTTTCTCCTCCTCCTCCTTCTTCTTCTTCTTCTCGTTAATTCGTGATCGCGTGTCGCTCGAATACGATTATGTAAATTATAAAGAAATTAGGAGGACTTGATGCCGTTGACTGTACTTTTGCGTATGACGTGTACATTCTCGGTTTAAGTTCTCGTAACTTTTCTAGCAGTATTCGTTTCTCCTCCTCCTCCTCATCGTCGTCGTCGTCGTCCTCGTCGTCGTCGTCGACGTCGTTGTCGTTGTCGTCGTAGTCGTAGTCGTCGTCGTCGTCGTGGTCGGTAATCATGGCAATTAAGCAAATGAGTTCTACGTATAGGGACGTCGATAATGAGGGCGTCGCGGCGCTCGAGACAAACGGAGCTATTTCGCGGGCGCGACTAACCCTCTTGGCCCTCTCTCCGTTTTCTCCACACCAATGTCGAGAGTATCCGAAGTCGAGAGTTTCTCTTTTTCTGTTTTTTTTTTCCTTTTTCATCTTTTTTCAGAGTCTCTTGACGATCGTACTACCGTCGGAATCCATCACGGCGCTTACTCACATTGGTATATCGGATGACTCCCAGACGAGTCGGTTCAAATCTCGAGCTATTTCACTAGTTTCTCTCTATTCGCAATACCAAAGCGCCAATCCATTTCCTTTCGTATCGTTTTCTCTTTTACTCTTTCTCTCTATCTCTCTCTTTTTCTCTCTTTCTTCGTGTAATCATGATTTAAAACGAATCAACGTTTATCGCGTTTATTTATGTAAATTGCTTATTATAAAAATATAAGGTAAACGTAAATATGTGAATATATTTATTTTTATACAAAATCGACAACTAATTATAATACGATCTCCGATAATCGTATGTATAGAGGTAAACCGTGAAAATGAACAAACTTTATGGAACATTTGAGAATTTCTCGCTAAATTCTCATATATAAGCGTGAGATAATTTGTAGATGTATATTATACATGGATCATATACTATGAATATATATCATATAGAAACGTGGAAATGTTTTCATTTCATGCTTTCTTTATAAGATATTTGTACGGTATACGAAGCAAATCGTGGTATCAGTGGGATTGCAGTTTCTATGCCTTTGATATCTTCTGTTTATCTTCATTTCATATGAGCAATACGATCATTTAAAAAATTAACGTTATTTCTTTTTAATGCGGTAGCATTATCTATCCGCTACCACGTATTTTATGTCTGCTTTTTTCTTTTTCTTTCTCTTTCTGTGCTCTCTCTCTCTCTCTCTCTCTCTCTCTCTCTCTCTCTCTCTCTCTCTCTCTCTCTTGCTTAACCTTTGTGACCAGAATAGAGGTAGAACTTCGAGCGCATTTTTCAGTTGCGTTTAGTCCCTTTTACTCTTTCTTTCTCTTTTTTTTATACCGAAGAGAGAGAGAGAGAGAGAGAGAGAGAGAGAGAGAAAGCAACCGGGGGTAGTGCCGCAATTAAAATAGTAAATTGTTCTCCAGTCACGTGCGTACAAGGGAGAAAAAGACGATTTCGCGAAATTCTACTCTGCTTTTATAGAAACGAGGTCGACTTTAATATTCCCGAGATATCGATACTTGTGTCAGTAAACAGAAAGAAAAGGAAAGAATGAGAGCTATTGTTAGATATACATAATATATTGACAGATGACGAATATATTTTAAGAATCGATTATTAAATAATTATGTTTTATAATAATTTATAGATGCTTTTAAATAGAAATCCATCTATCGTTATTTAGATTTTTGCAATATTAGAAGAATTGAAAATTCTCGAAAATGTTTGAAATATACAATTTTCATTGTTCGAAAAATACAAAATAATAGAAAGAACAAATAATATTTCTAAATAATAAATAATAATTGAATAAACCAGACCGTATGCGTATTTTTAGCGTACTACCGTAACATTCGTTTTAAATACGCTTTAATTGTGTTTCTTTTAGTTTCTTTGTTATTTTTTTTCAAAGTGGCATAAACAAGGCCCTCGTTTTTCACTTTTAATTGGCTTTGCGTTAAACGATATTTTTCTAAAAGTATTGTAAGGGCAAATTTTTAATATCAATAGTTTTTATTTAATTAAATAAAACTAAAAGTAATTACGAGCAACGCGTACGTTTCGGAGATAAAAGACGACGTTATTTCATCTTATTCTCCCTTATTCGAAGTAAAAAAAAAAAAAAGAGCGCTAACGAAACAGTATTACTCCATATAATACTCTGTACAATTATGTACTCTGCGGTCAGTGGCTGCGTAACGTATGATAAAACAGTTGAATTTCCGTTTTTCCCTAATTTTCAGCTTCTCTTCTTCTCTTTTTTCGTACTTTTACAATGTACATACAAGTTTGGTTAAAGGATGGCGTACGAAGTCAACGATAGTATCCATATGTGTGCACCTGTAATTAGAAGACCAAGCTCGAGTAAACGTGCGAATTTCATACGGTGCTGTAATAAATACTGCTGCATTACGTTTTCGAGAGAGAGAAAGAGAAAGAGAGAGAGAGAGAGAGAGAGAGAGAGAGAGAGAGAGAGAGAAATGAAGAGATAGACGAATGCCAGTTACAAATACACGAGCAGCTTCGTGCCATTTGTATTAAAACGAACTAAGAAGAGGTAATTTGCACGACGAAAGCTATTTCGGTTGAGCGATTAAATAACGTTGAAGAGTTAGCGTACGATTTTTCGTGATTAAAATTTTCGTGATTAATATTTCGATTAAAAGTTAGTACTGTAGCATAAAGTTAAATATGATACGGAGTTAAAATAAATACAAAATAAATTCGAGGAAGGCTTTGACGATTCCTTATTAATATTTAGTATTCATCGTTATATTTTATTTTAGATTATGCTTTCCACATACATGGAATTATTCGCGTGAAAGAAAATAAAGTGAGAAAGCGGTCACAGAAATTATGTTAATAACAAGACATATATAATTCGATATAAATTAATTATTTAACGAAAAGAGAACTTGTGTGTTGAACGTTTACGGGATATAAATATTTCGTTTGATAGAGGAAGATTCGTCGGAGAAAAAAATTGCAATTAGCGTTGATGGAAGTTCAGTGTAGAGAACAGCTGAGCTTGTGCGACTTCATCCGACGTGCATTATTGCATCTGAGGATGTCAGTATCTTCTCTTTTATTATTCGACCTCCTTTTCTCTCTCTCTCTCTCTCTCTCTCTCTCTCTCTCTCTCTCTCTATCCTTTTCTTATTTCCTTTTCCTCTCATATACTACTATGAGTCGCATATATCCACGTGGCTTCTCTCTTCTTGGACCAGACTCCTGCGGAGAACAGGCTTCATTACGTCGCCATAAATCACACGAGGTACGCACCTTATAACCTCGGCACATCGTACGGCTACTGTACCTCTTGCTATTATTAATTACTGTTACTATAAGCTGCTAATAAAAAGTATAAAGAGGAAACATATATATATGATATATACTATACAATATAAATATATATATATATATATATATATATTTGTTAACTTTTATAATTATGAAGATAGATAAAATATATTAAATAAAAAAAGAAAATGCGAATAAAAGTTATGAATTTTTTTTTCTAATAAGCACTTCTCTTTTCACAAATCGAATTTTATTTATAATATAACAATAAATAAACATTTTTACGATATATCGATCGCTTTTATTATTATCTCAGTAAAGGGTGAAGCTCTTTTTTCTTCGTTAAAGTACGTTCTAGACACGTGACACAGGAGATCATCGATGATAGCGGTCGCGAGGATCATAAACGCGCTGTTACTTCATCGTTTTAACAAAGGATTTGCATCGGTTAACGCCTCATCGTTGGGAAACCATAGAGCCAGCCGGCCGATATCCCACGATCGAAATATCATTATTTCCATTTTACACCCTCGAAAACTCGATAATGCTTTCCCGTAATTGACTCGGCTCAATGAATGACCGCGGCATGGGGAACCTTCGTCATTGTGGTTAATGACAGGATTAAAACAGTGCTCGACCGATCCCGGCTGCATTTAATTATTACTGCCAATCCCCCTCCTTGTTGCTATTCTGCGTCCTCTTCTATCATTGCTTGGATATGTCGGCTAGAATATGTATTCAAAATATAACTAGCTTCTATGGACCATTCAGTCTATTCAAATTTCATATTTGTAGACGATGATTATGTTATTGTAAATGATTAAAAAAGAAAAGGGTGAATTAGAACAAGTGAACGAGTAACAACGACAATTTCTGTGATTCAATTTTCTTATTAACTTGGTGCCGCAACGATAATGATAAATATTTAACAACGAAAAGAGACGAATGCAATTAAGATGTAATATCATTTTTTAATGAACGATACAACGATTCTTTCCTTTCTTTTTAGATTACTTCTAACTATATAACATTGGGGTGGGTATTGTCAAGATCGTTTTGCAAAAGGAAAAATAGAAAAGAAATTACGTGATCTTTTACTTTGATCATCTCTTCTTTTTCTCGAGAACTATAATAACATGACACTCGCTAAGATTCCATTTATTGTTAGAAGCGTGAAGAGACTGGCCATTTCCGTGTCGAAGCGAACAAAGTAAGCGTGTTTTCGCTTTCTTTCTCTCTCCCTTTTTCTCTTTCTTTCTTTTTCCTTGGACTACTTATTCCGAGGAAGAAAGTTTCTTTCAAGTAGTTATAATCGCAGTAGAAGGTAAAGCTTCGTTACCAGGATGTTATACACGCGATCCTTGGAAGGCGAAGCTGGCATTAGAGACGCAACGACATAGAGGTAGCAACTATTACCTTGTCCTCTCTCCAACAGCGCCACTAACACTTCTCCCAGCAGCTCTTGTCGAGTCTCGTTGTTGCATTCGTTGCTAGCAGGTAGATTATACATGCATGGAAAGGTGCAGCTGCACCAAGAGAACCTTCCTTTTCACTTTGCTCTTTCTCGCGCAATAGAAAAAGAGAGAGAAAAAGTGGTGAGAGACAGAGGGTAGAAAAAGAAAGAGCGAGCGAGTAATGTATGGAGAAGAGTACGTGGACCATCCATTGCGCAATTAGTGTAGTCGGTGGTTTTTTCTTTTTTTTTTATCCTCATTCTCGTTTCCACTTGCAGCCATGTGCCTGACGTTGAACGTCGAGGACGTATACTAGGATGCTAGAGTATACTTAGTACTAGAGAGGAAGAAAAAGGAATAAGTCGGTCGCACGACCGTAGTCGAATGTCCGTCGTAATCTTCCGAGTTCAAAAGGTAACGAAGGGGTACAAAACAAAAAGATCTAGGGCAGTGTGCATTTTTCAAAATGTAAAAGGCTCGCACGTGGAAAATTGTCCCACCGCAGCTAGATTGAAGAAAAGGTACTGGCGAATGTAAAGAAGAAAGGCTAGACAGAGAGAAAGAAAGAGAGAAGCATGGTTGTAGAAGAAGAGAGAACTTCCGGTTAGTCAAGGTACTTGCATCCGGTCGGCAAGCTGGGCTTTCCTTTCTTTACCTCGCTGAATCGTGACCTCTTAATTTCGCCTCCGACCAAGTCGCGACATTTTTCTCTTCCAATGCCACCGAGCTCATTCTTCTTTCTTTCTTTCTCGTTAACTTACCACGATCTTTTCCTTATTTCTCTCCGTGTTTCCCCTGTTTCTTTCGTTTCCTCTTTTTATTCTCTCGTTAACGATAAAACGTAAATTCGTATTCTCTAGCCAAGATTTAACTTTTATCTTTCGTATCTTCTTCGAAACGAAATTGATGATAAAATTTGCAGGGTAGCGTTGTTGAATCAATTTCATTTTAATTTCCATATCGATAAAAATAATTAGATGGAAAAGTAGAAACTTGGTGGATTTTGGTTATTCTATGAGATATTAATAATTCAACTTTCTTGGTTTGGAAATTTTTTATATATTCTTATTTCTAGATTTAGATTCATATTCGATCAAGTTATTTCTACGTCGCTTATTTTAAACTTACCTTATTTAATAATGAACGCGAAGTATATAAATTCGATTTAACTTTTGCCATTTCATCGTTTATACCACCCACTATTTCGATATTCGAAAACTATATGGACGACGAAAACACTTGAGTAAATGCAAAATTAATTAATTCATTGGAAGTGAGAAAAATCCAATTTAATGGATGAGAAAGAGGAAGAGACAGGGTTGGTACGTATCCTATTAATGAGACTTCTCAACGTTAAATTAATAAGCCTTTTTCTCTTTTTCTAGATCCACGACGACGATGGTAATGCGAACGCGCTGCTGCCTTCGATGGATGCTGAAAACAGGGATAGAAAACGAACTGTTCCCCCATCTTTTCTTTTTTACTGTTTTGTGGCTAATTAGTTTTACCTCCGGTTCGAAGTGAATTTTCCATCTGCCTCTTTATTCTTTCTCCTCCTGTCCTCTTTTTCTTGTTCCATTGTGGATGATCCGACAATTCTCTTGATGATGGAATACTGAGGAAAGGGGAGAGGGAATGGAGTTGAGAGAACAGAGATACATATTATGATCGATGGTTTACAAACCTCTCTTTTCTCTACGTGTTCTCTTTCTCTCCTTCTTTTGTTTTCCTTCTCTTTATGCATTTATGTGCGCGCGCGCGCGCGCGCGCATGTATCTATTCAACGTAATTAGATACCCGCTGTTTTTTCTTTCTCTCTCTTTCTCTACTTCCTCTGGCAAAAGGAACCCAAGCTCCGTGTATGACTAGCAGGATTTCCGATTCGAGGTCGTTCCATTATAAATGGAAAATAAATTTCATTGTTAACAACAGGCAGGACCGGTGGCCCGTATAATTTATGCGCCGATATGCACGACGCGCGTACACCCGACGAAATCCTATTTATATTTTCGCCGACGCAAAGCTATTTAACGTCGTTGTTCTTCCGTGCCTCCATTATTACAGGTTTTTCATGGAAAATCACCGTTCGAATCCTATGGTACCTTTGTTGAACAAATTGAACAAATTCGAATACCTACTATTTGTTGTTGTTATTATTATTATTATTATTATTATTATTATTATCATTATTATTATTTTTCTTTTATTTATATATTTTTTATTTTTTTTTTTTATCGTTTTATTTCTTTTTTCTTTTTTTCTTTTTTATTAGGATAGGAATGGAGAGCGTTGTAATGAAGGAGATGACAGTCACCGATGAAATCGAATAGTACAATAAATCGTTTATTAGTACGAAGGTGTGATAGTGTTTCTCGAGGCTTTACCTCAAGCTGACATTTTTTTTCTCTTTTTTCTTTCTTCTTTCTTTTTTTTTTATCTTTTTCTTTTTTTTTGTTTTTTATTTCGTGAGTTAAAAGTGAACGTTGTGATACCGGTGAGATGAATGAGTGTGACAGATCTTTTTTTTTTTTTTGTCATATTCTTTTTAAAGGTGACGTAAGAGATAGATGTTAGAGCTAGTTACCCTGTTCTGCGAGCTGGCGTTTCTCCTTTTCCCATCCGGCGGATCGTACGAGAATTTATTGACTTGAAATTTTTCGACTAGGCGCTTTCATCTACTTTTCCTTATTCTCTTTCTTTCTTTCATTCGTTCTTTCGTTCATTCCCACATGCACTTTTCTCTCTTTCTCTCTTTCTCTCTCTCTGTCTTCGATCAATTTCATATTTCTCGTTCGATTTCGCACTTGTCTACACCCTTATCGATTCGCGATACACAATAAATGCATGTGTATATACTAATGTAGCGTATCGATGTAATATACACGTTTACATATATATATATGTGTATGTGTGTGTATATATATATATATATATATATATATATATATATATATAGATGCATATATATCGATTTTGAAAAGGGTGAGAACGCAATGGAAAAGGTGATCGCCCGTGCAAGCTAACTTTCAAAAGTGCTACTTGTTATTCTTTTTCGAGGTATTCTAATGTCTATGCATTTATTTTCCTTTCTTTGTTAATGTATGTGTGTGTGTGTATGTTTATATGTATAAATGTATGTCCATGTCTGTGTATATATGTGTCAACTCGCTATAATCGCTACGTCGGCGCTAAAAATTAGTGAGACCGAAGGAGAGAAGAGCCGAACGACCTATTGGGGCCATTTTTCTATTTTCGCGCGCGTTTAATAAATTAATAACCAGTCTGCCGACTTGCATGCATACATGTCCGAAGTGAAAAAGGAAGCTCCCTCATATTTTCATTCTTCCTTCCTTCCTTCCTTCGCCTCATCTCTCTTCTTTCTTTCATCAAATCTATCTATGACCAACTTCTTTTTTTCTTCTTCCCGTACGAGTTACGGAAATGAAAGATACGAATGAATAGGGTTGGGGGTCAATACCATGCTTCTCTCCGCATACATATCGATATAGCAACTTTTAATCGCAAGAAAGTCTTTAAGAATTATGCTTCGACTTGTTCTTATCTAATCTTGTCGAAAAATACGACAAAAATTCGATACAAGTCGATGTCGTCTACTAGCAAGCGTGTCGGTACCCTTTGATATTAACATATATGTTATGTATATATTTACAGGCGTACATAAAAAAAGGTCGATTTTTTCTTTTCTTTTCTTTTCTCTCTCTCTTTCTCTCTTTCTCTTTGTTTTTTCTCTTGTTAGAAATAAGTTTTATTAATTACGGACGCAAAACTATACGAAAGCGTTTGTTGTTGTTCTTTCTTGTCTGTCCTCTTATTACTAATTATTTTTTCCTTCAATTTACCTCCTTTTCATTTGCCATTCTTTCGTTCACTTTTTGATCTCTTTCTATTTTTATCTACTCGCGCCATGATATTACAATTCACTCACACGCTCTTTGATTGTACGGATTTTGATCATAGGATATTCGTCTTACACGTACATACTCGTTTACATAATAATCCCTTCTTTTCTCTAGCTCTCGCGTTATAAGTACATGTTATTAATACCATCTCCGGTTCACCTTTTCTCAATGCTCGGAAATTCTCTACATTTCTCTCTCTCTCTCTCTCTTTTCTTTTTTTTCCTTTTTTTTTCTTTTCTACCAATTATATGTGTGCATTTCAACAAATTTCAAGCAAAACTTTGTAAAACGAAATGAAGAGGTAAACATTGCAAGTACCTTATATCAATCTTATTCGTAATAAAAGAATATCATTTCTTTACTTTCAATTCTTTTCAATGAAAGAATTAAAACTTGACGTTTCCAAGTTAGACAAAAAGAGAGGAAGGGAAAGGGAAGACAAGGGAAGATACAAGATAATATCGTAAATTTACGCTAGCATAACGAATAGGAAGAAAAAAGAAAGGACGGAAGGATTAGAGGTCAGAAAAAATCTCAAAACTAACACAGAGGACATTCGGAGAAAGAAAAAGGAAGAGAAAGGAAGAGAGAGAAAGGGAGAAGTAAAGAGAGAGAGAGAAAGAAAGAGAGAGAAAAAGGAAAAAGGATTTCCGAGCTTTCCTCTTAGCTAGTGTGTCTTTTCTCCCCTTTTACATATGCCTTCTCCGCAGCCCATGCATATAAAATTATATATACAACAGAGTGATTTTTCTTTGTTGTGAGGTATTCGCACTACTTGCATCTAAAAAGAGAGTGTGTGTACATTATCGGGAAGCGAGCGAGCGAGCAAACGAGAAAGAGAGAGAGAAAGAAAGAGAGAGAGAGAGAGAGAGAGAGAGAGAGAGAGAGAGAGAGAAAGAGAGAGAAAGAGAGGGAGAGTGAGCGCACGTATGTGTGCGTATATATACGCCTACGTATCTGTAAGAAAAGGGAAGATAGAGAGAGAAAGATGGAGATAGACAGAGGGAGGAGAAGGAGAGAGAAAGAGAGAGAAAGAGAGAAAGAGAGAGAGAGAAAGAGAGAGAGAAAAGAAAGAACATGAAGAGATAGAGGTGCTCACGTATTACGAAGGAAATCGCTTTCTCCGGTTTCTTGTGCAAATATTTCAGCACCGCCTCCGCTTTTTACCAGCGCGAAGTAAATTATCCTCGCGCGAGTATTTCTCCCTATTCCTTATCGAGCTTTCTTTTCCATTTCTCTCGTTCTCTCTCTCTCTCTCTCTCTCTCTCTCTTTCTTACTTTTTCTTTCTCTTTCTCTCTCTCTCTCTTTCTCTCTCTCTTTCTGTTTCTCTTTCTCTTGTACTCGCATCGCTCTTATCACTTATATCAATTACTATTAGGCGCTCTATAACGCGCGCTCGACTCGTTATAAATAAATTAAAAATTATATATGCGTATTATATATTTTTGTCATATTTATATTTTATGTATATATTAAATTTACTGATTCGCTTATTTTGTCACCTCTCACGCAGCAATTTCGCCATTCGATACACGCACACTCTCACGCGGACGTACGGATTCGCACAAGTCGCGAAAAAGTCTCGATAACGATATGGTACAACTATGCTACACGGTGGGGAACGAACGAGCACGTATTTCCCCTCCCCTCCCCTCCCCTCCCCTTCCCATTCCTCTTCTCCTTTCCTCTCCGCTTCGTTTCGTTTCGCTTCGCTTAGCCCTACTTTTAATTATTTACAAAATTCGCGCGGAATTATTACTTTTATATTCGTATTATAATATGTAGGTATGTATATGACTTTATATCTGGGTTTATGTGTAGTACCTACGCGCATTACGCGTTACACGCAATCAAACGCGTGCTTCTGTAGTACAACCTATTACGAAAAATTCTTTCTCTTTTTTGTCGTTTAATCAATGTGACGTTCCTTCGTTCTTCGTACGTACTTTATTATCCTGATCTATATATATATATTTTTATATATATATAATATATATATATAAATGTATATATATATTATATCTTTCTCTCCTCTCGTGGATACAGAGCCAAAGATGCGGCATAGCGAGAAAAACACGTGCGACCAAATAGAAGCCGGTAAAATGTTTGTTAAAATGAATTCCTTTCACTTTTTTTTTTTATATTTCTTTTTTATTCCGAGAACTACGTATCTCGATGAATAATGGATAACGTTACGTCTAACTTATTTTCTCGATAGCTCGGCTTTGCGGTTTTTCAAAGTAATTGTACATCCCCATCGAAGGAGACTGCATTAAAAATTCAAGAGGTTTGATTGTTGTCGATCGAGAAGCCACATGCTTTGCAAATAGGTAGGCGTATGCGGTAAAACGAAACTCGAAAACGCCGTTTCAACGGTACGAAATACGTATTTGAAAGTTCCATTGAAATTTCGCATGTAATCGATTACCCGCATATCGGAGATCGAAAGAGAAATTAAGAAAAAAAAAAAAACAGAAAAAAGCTTCGGAAAAGAACCTCGATTTTCTGTCTGTGTATTGGATCTTATATCGTATGCTATCGAATGATTCAAACGGCGAATAAATCGTAACAAAGTTAAATCGATATCTCGATGGTAACCAGCATCGTTTGACGAGTGGCAATTAGACGTATCGCCTTAATTCGTTTCTCGTTCATTCGAAAGAATCGAATATTTCCACGATCGGGAATTGGTTTAAATGAAACGATAAACGTAAGCGTCTTCATCCCATATTCATTCCTTTCGTTCTTCGTCCTTTCTACGAAGGGAGTTAGAAAAATACGAAGTTTTCTTTAATTGCTTCGAGAAATCGTTTTATTCGTCGGAGGTATGTACGGGCAGTGTGTGTATTTCGATATTAAATGATTTTTTAATAAATGTTGAGCGTAGGTTCGTACGAAGCATTCTAAAAAGATATTCTATTAACGATCGCTATATATGCGAAATTGTGATATCAAAGAATTTTCTCAAACCGGTATGATTAAAACGCGGAAGGAATCTTCTGCGTCAGCGTTTGTACGAAAACGTGTCGAGTGACACTGACTATAATAATTATGTACGGCCGATCTATAACTCGATCGCGTGGCAGTGGATGGACTAATCTATCTAATTTCTGTTCAGGCTAGTTCGTAATCGAGCTGCCCCTTTAAAATTCGTCAAGGGTATCATTTCCCTTTTTATATTCGATCGTATCGACGTTGGAACGTTGCTTCTTCTCGCACGACAGTCGCACGTCTCGCACAAAAACGCTTTGGCCTTTCAAACCGATCTTCCTCTTTTCTTACTTATGACTTATAAACGAGTTAGAGTAAGGAAATATAGAAGAATAGAAAAGGAAAACGCAATGTTCCTAAACACAGCGTGCTTTGGTACTAGCCTGAGTACTAATTGCAAATAATTTAGTATTAAATAGTTACGCGGTAATATATTATATTAAAGGATCACTGTCACTTCTTGTTTCAGGGTATCGTGTCTTTGCACGTTTTCAATCGGTCCTTACGAACAAAAACACATGGCCGCTTATAAAACAAACTAGGAGAAACGTACGTCATGTAGAAACTCCTAAACTTCAAGGAACAATAACAAAGAGCCAATGGACTCTCTTAACAAATAAAATAAAACAACGTCAACGAAAAAGATAATCAAATCGATCACCGTGTTTGTTTATCGATAAAAAATAAGCACCAACACTTCTTTCTTCCTTTCTTTTTTCTTTCTTCCTTTCTTTTCCCCTTTTTCTTTTTCTTTCTCTCGTGATTTGAGAAAGAAGCAGGATCCATCGTTATAACCAGGTAAACAGTCTCGTTCATTCGCATATTCATTAAGAAACGATGTAATCGGCGGAATGATGAGAATGATGAGAATTTCGATGTTTGTCCTTTCTGTGATTGGTTCTCGAATTGCTGCCACGTGTGCCACTGGTTCCCGTAGTACCAGATGTATGATGACTGTAACCACTGTCGCTACCGAAGCTACTGTCCGGTTGACCTTGGTATAATCTTCCTGAAGAGACCTGATCGTTATCTCTAGGCGCATAATAAACCGGTTGTGTATACTTGTCCTCGTTGTAGAGTCTGTCTGTTGGTTGAGAGTAAGTGTCCGAGGAATAAGTGTCTCCGCCAACTTGCGTGTAAACTGGCGTCGTTTCTTGATTTTGAAGACCATAATAATCGGCAGTATATTGATTGCCGCTACCACCAGCTCCACTACCAACACCGACACCACCACCACCACCACCACCACCACCACCACCACCACCACCACTACCACCACCAACACCACCGTCACGACTAGCACTCATGTACTTGTACTTTTCGTTTGACTTCTTCGATCTCTCCTTGTTACTTCTGCTTTGACTGGAGTAACGATGAAGCGGCCCGAGAACGGGCACGCTCTCGTATGGATTTTCTTCGAGTCTGAGAGCTTGAGCTGCTGGCATCGGCGGCACGAAATATGGCAGCCTATGTGCCACCGAAGGGACGGACTGTTGTTGTCGTTGACTACTGTTCGTTCTGCTCCCAGCTACGCCTGAAAAATAAACTAATCGTCAGATGTATGAATATTAGTGAAAATGTCTAAGCTTGATCTGGTGTATATAAATCTTCCATCTATCTATCTATCTATATATATATATATATATATATATATATATATAAATGTATATAATATATATAATATATAGAAATATATATATATATATATATCAACATTCATTTGTATCATATTTATTTGAAGTATTGAATAAATTTTGGAAACTTTGTTTTAATAAAGACAAATATACTTTAGGTTATAGATTTGTATCGATGTTCGATAAAATAATAATATCTAAAGGCGAAAAATAACACACACATCGTGTATTAGATTAGATCTTTATTAATATTTCAAGGAAAAGCTTAGATCGTTTTCGATTCGGAATAAGGATGAATAGTTACCATGGTAACGGAAATCGAACGTACCTGCCACGCTAGGATAAAGTTGTAGCAAAGCATCGAGGAGCATCCCCTCGTGGAACTCGCCGACGTCGTGACTTTTGTCTCTCTTGCGTCGATCGAGACTCCTAGGGCTTCTACCCCTTCGCTCCCTTGGCTGTCTGTTTCCGGCAGGACACGTGCCCCATGCGGGACCATTTGACGTGAGCATCCTTGCCTCGGAGGGTTCACCGACCGAAAGTTCATCTTCGGCGAACTCGTCTTCGCTGGCAGGTTTCGATGTCGATGCTCGACGATGATGACAATGATGATGATGTAAACGATTTCGTGCATTCAACTCGCTCTCCTCATCTGTCTCCGGGTGGTCCCCTATATAAAAGAAAAAAAAAAATGCAGAAAATAAATTAACATCCCCTATATTTCTTTCTCTTTCTTTCCTTTTTTCTTTATCTACGATCACCACCCCTTGCTCGATCGATGCATCGACTTAACGGATTAATTCAATTGTTTTATTTTTAGCAGAGAGAAGAGAGAGAGGGAGAGAGAGAAAGGGGAATAGATAGATAGATAGACAGACAGAAACGAGAAGCACTGCGTTCGACGAAAGCAAACAGCATGCTCGGAGTTTTTGTTATAAATGGATTAATCCGTAGGATTTATTATTTGCCGTTACACTCATACAACTTTCTAGTATCTGTTATATACCTTTTTAGTTCATTTATTCCGTCTACTCGCGCGCTTTACCAACGAGAAGATTGACTTCGTCTTGAACTCTTCCTTCGACTTTTCTATCATATTTGCTTAATTTTAGTACTATCGAAAAAAGGACTAGGACGATCGATCGATTCTATTTCCGAATCTTATGTAAGCAAAGCTTGACGACTCGTCGCTTTACATTTTTATGATTTGGTTATTTCATTCGAAACTACATATATGTATGTATATATGTAAATATATATATGTATATATATATATATATATATATATATATATATATATATGTGACGAGCAAAAATGTAAATATACAACGCTAGTTTTATAAAAAAGACGATAATACTGTCAATACTATGATAATATTATCAAAAATTGATTGACTGATAAAGATTAAGTAGATTTAGTTACAAGGGGAATTTATTATAATAAACAAAATGTAACAGTTTATATTCATTTATGTTAATAACATTCGGTATATTTCACTAAAATAGGGACTTAAATTATTTTTACAGTTTTCTCTCAGAAATGAATGGAATAACAAATGAACAGTGAAGAAATGAAATAATTGACAAGTACTGATTGTTAATTACCATAAGACACGATTGCATAATAATTTCTCAGTATATAAGTTGTTTCAAACGATTAAATTAAAATAGAGCTACTTAGCGAGGAAAAAAAATAGTATTATTTGTTTATAAACGTTTATCATTGCGCAATATTGCAGAGAAATGTGGTGCGAGTCATGAAATAGTTTCGAAAATAAAAAAGAGAAACATATTTTATTACGTCAAATTGTTCAACAAATGGTAGGCCGCAAATTATTTCTGACAGAGAAGCATATGAAATTGAACGTCGTATTTGGTTTGAATGTCATAAAATGCCAACAATCGTTGCTAAAGAGATTGAAACAGAGGCTAGTGAATGAAACGTTTATTGTTTTGTGAAGGAAATTGGTTTAAATGCGAAAGAAACGAAATGCGAATTAAATATTCTTAGAAATAAAAATATAAGATTACGAAAGAAATTTGTTGATACGTACAAAGAATAAATCATAGAAAATTGGAAAAAAGTTATTCGCTCTAATGAGATAAAAATAAATAAATTTGAAAACGATGGAGAATCCTTTGGTACTGAATATTCGATAATATAAATCAAATGACTATTATAAAAAATTATGAAGTTGAAGATTTATAAAGTATTGGAGTTGTTTTACAAGGATGATAATCGTTTAGTTAAAATCAAAGATATTACATACAAAGGATACATAATATTAATATAGCAATTAATTGCTACATAGCTATTAATATTTGAACATCTTACAAAACAAATAATATTTCAATATCTTATGAAACAAAATATTTCAACATTTTATAATATAATTTATCCTTTGTTATTAACTCTATTCAATGAAAAAAAAGTAATATTAAAAAATTGGCTCGCTAAATTCGAATATGGATCTGATTGAAAATTTGTGGTTGATTGTGAAAAGAAAGCTGGCAAAGTATGATAATCCATCTTCAAGTATTCATAAGTTGTGGAGCAGAGAACAGAAACAGAATAAAATCAAATCCGAAATAATTAAAAACTTAACAGGCAGTACGCAACGCAAACTAGAAGAAATAAAAAAACAAAAAGAATTACGGAAAATAGACAAAACATTAATTTAAAATCTTAAATTAATTCCAGTTGTATCACTCTCCATCATTTATTTGTTATTCCATTCGTTTCCAAGGAAACATGCAAGCCTATAAACATAGTTTCACGTCCTTATTTTTATAAAATAATACGAATATTATTAACATAAATGAAAATAAATTGTTGCATTTTATTTATCACAGATTCTCCTTGTAATTATCTATATTTTATCGGTCAATCAAACAATTACTAGTATTATCGTCTTCTTTATAAGACTAGCAATGTATGTTTATACTTTTGCTCGTTACAATATATGTATATATGTATATATATATGTGTCTGTATATCGGTATATCAATGTAGCACACGCGAGAGACCGATATTTCGGCGTTTATTCGACTGTAGAGCTAAATCGAGGATTCGGACGTTTCGAAGGCAAACAAATTCCAGAGGGTACGGAGAGAAGGGGAGTTACGTGTGGGTGTTTCGAGGGTAGCAGTAAATTTTTGGCTCGAAATTTCGCCGGTAGCGGTACGGCCTCCACTGTTGCGGCCGCCATTGTCGTCTGCAAAGAGGAATGTACAGGTAACGAAACGAATGACGTCCGGTACGTCGTTGTTTCACGACATGTAGGAGAAGCCTTTTTGCTCGTTCTCGCGCACCTATTCTTGTTTTTTAACCTTTGCTTTTTATTTTTGCTTGTTTGCTTGTTTTACAAGTCAGCTGTATCCCTTCTCTCTCTCTCTTTTTCTTTCTGGTTTTACGAGGCACGTTACCGTCAGTCTAACTCTATTCCGTTAGCTCACTCGAGTGCATTATTCACGCGTGCAACGTTATGCAAGCTCGTGAGCGCACACGATACTTGTTCATTGTTAATGAAAGTATAGTTCACGCTCGTACGACAACGTTGCTATAACAACTTGCGTATCTCGTGTCGACCTTTGGTTAGATTATAATCCGACGCGAGTACGAGACTTTTCTCTTCGTATTATGGTAGTACACAAAGATGAGCGAACTTTTTGTTATGTGGAGAAATAAATTCTTTTATTACTGCTATTGGATTGTCTTCGCTGGAGTATGTTCCTTCACTTTTCTAATATTTTCAGATATTATCGTTCGAACGAGAATATGAATTATTTATTTGCCGTTAAAACGTAATAATATCGTGGTTATGACGATATAAAATCGTTAGATAAATGAATCAATCGTCAGGATCAATTAAAAATTATTCGTTATAATTTTTCTATTTAAAAAAAGAAAAGGAAAAAAATATTTAATTTAATTTTATCTTATTAAAAGATAATATAAATTTTGAAGAATTTATAAAGCATGTGTTACGAGCTTCGAATAAGTATCGAAACAATTTGGTATAGTTATATTTCGATTTTTCTCTTTGTCTCTCTAATCGTCATATTCTTCATTCATTATTTCTAAATGTTCTTACTCTTTTTTACTTTGTTAAATTGTTATCATTCGCAGTCAAAAATATGAGAAATTTCATGAGAAACGAACGAATCGGTAAGTTCAAAGTGATTGCATTAAGAAATATCGAGAAAAGGGCAAGATAAGGGAGAGGACTAAGGTGAAAAGTTGAGAGGAAGAAGAGACGTGTAACTACGAATGTCCTTGAATGAAATCAAGGTGCTATGAACTAACTTCACTTGACATTAAGTAACCTCTCTTCTCTCTCTCTCTCTCTCTCTCTCTCTCTCTCTCTCTCTGTCCCTTTTCCTTTCTCTCTCTTTCTATCTTTTCCCTCTTTCTTTTTCACTCGAATATCTCCCAAGATATATTACATCCTCGCGAAGAATATCCTCTTGAAATATCCTTTACTCTCTGAGTAAAGATAAAGTTACGTGCCATAGCGTATACGATCTCGAATCTCGAAACACTCATGGGTTTCAATCATTTCAACGTTTCACGTTTGCGAATCCTTATTTACTTGCAACACTCAATACTTCTTTAATCGTAAAAATCTTTTCAAAGAGAAAAAGAATAGTACGGTGAAAGATTTTCAAAGTTTGAGAAGGCAGTTCTCGAAGATGTCTACGAACGTTCGGAACTTTCTTCTTTCAATCCTACGTATCTCTTGAAGAAGTATTTTCGGTTGGTAACGTGTGAAGTACTTGCGCAGCTTGGAATGAGTGAATGAGAGAAAGAGAGACAGATAGAGATAGAGAGAAAGAGAGAGAGAGAGAGAGAGAGGAGAGAAATGGGTAGTCGAATGGATTGGTGGTTACGACTAATGTACGTCGTGCGGCATGTATATTCGATTACCGCATCCTCGTCAAACGTCGAAAGCCTCATCACCATGCTAATTAGCCGTCGGACTAATGGGAAGTATAAGTCAGAGGTCGTGTCACGCTTATCTCCACCCCTTCTCTCTTCAAAGCTGGATCCGGCTACGATAAAGAGTCAGTAAGGTATAAATGGGATAGAGAAAGAAATAGATAGATAGATAGATAAATAGATAGATAAATAGAAAGAGAAAGAGAGAGAGAGGGGGGGGGGAAGGAGGCTTGCAAACTCATGTTAGCCGACAAAGTTCAGAGAAGGGTTCAACTCAAGGCTCGTGTTAATCGTGACAAGCGAACTGACAGACAAACGGGCACAGACGATCGAAAAACAAGTACCTATGTTTTCTCTCTGCTTGGATCGACGATCCTGCATATAACTGTCTACGATAATCCTCTCATCTTCAAAGGCTAGTCTCATCTAGAATGAATAAGTATCTACTAACGAGTGAAGAATATCTGATAGGTCAAAGATATCGATAACGTTCTTCTATAAAAATTTTATAAGATTTAAGAAAAACTTTATCGATAAAAGATTCAAAGGAAGATTCATTTTAGGTACGTCGGAATTAAAGTTTCAGCTATAGAAATCCAATAAATCCTATCTATCGTGTCTCCTTCCGTTCGTGTCGTATTCTATAGTTTCTTTTCTCTTTTATATTTTTTCCTTCTTTTTTTTTTCTCTTTTGTTCAAATAAAACATCATTCAAATAAACTATCCGATCGTAGCAAAGTTTGAAATAAAAGAAAAACTATAAATAAGCGTGCTCACCGTTGCTGAGTTCCTCGTAGACAGGATTATAAAGATCCTGAGACGTGTAAGGATCTGGACCAGGGCTGCTGCAGACGAAGACACCTCTGCCGCCTTCCTTCACGTCCAGCATCTGTCGCAATAACGTAGAAAGGTTAAAATGTAAAATTTTCTCGGAAAAGTCGCGTTATTCGAGGAAAGGTACCTTCTACGACCTTTTTATCGCGTCAAGTAAATTCGCATTAAGCAACGCATACGATATCCTACGGGAGCGACGTAATCATGAATCTCGACTCGCGGGACTAGCGAAGAAACGCTTCGTCGCGATACTTGAGCTGTATATAACGAAGAGTTTTTTAACGCTATAAACGACCGTCTCGAGAGAGAAACACCGTACACGATTGTACACTTTTTTAACTAGTTCGCACTACCTGCTGATGTGTTTACACTAGCATATTCTTTTTTGTTTTCGTTTCGTTTCCTTTCTCCCTCTTTTTTTTCTTTTCTTCAAATTTTCATTCCCCATATATATATACATATATATATATATATATATATATATATATATATATATATATAAGTATACGCAAAATTTCACGTATACTTCAATGTTTTATTATTCTTTTTGATACCACTTTTATTAATTGTAAATGGTGTAGCATTTAAAATTAATCGAGGTACACTCGATCTGATTATAATTCAAGGTACGAAATGGAACAAGTCAAAGTAAGCACAGTGTTGGAGAAAAGATGATCTAAAGGTAGAGAAAGAAAATAGTGACGCGGAAAGCTCGAGTCACGAGGAGAGTCTTAACGCTTTCCTCGCGTTTCCGGCCAGCGATTAACTCGTTTCTAGCCCCTAAAGACTCTTGAGATCCTTTGAGCCCTCCACAATCCCGGCTTCTTCTTCTTCTTCTTCTTCTCTTCTTCTGCCTCTCTTTGACTCTATCTATAGCTTCGTTTCTCTCCTTCTTTCTCTTTACGTACAGTTCCGTTCGCAGAAACGCTGAGTCGTTGCGAAGCAGGCAGAAACCCGAAAGAAAGAGAAAGAAAAAGAGAGGCAGAAAGAGAGAGAAAAAGGGAGGGAGGGGGAGAGAGAGAGAGAGAGAGAGAGAGGGTCGAAAGTTAATCCTTAAATTGACGGAGATCCTACCGCCGGGAGAATAATAAGGAACAATCTTAATGTGAGCTTTGCCCACCGCTAATTTTATTTTGACGTCGTTTCCTTGTTAAATACGAATTTATAAAATCTAAACGCTCGTTAAACTGTCTCTCCGACTCATCCTCCTTTTTCTTTCTGTCTCACGTTTTTTTCACTATTTAAGTGAATCGAGAAAGAGAGATGTAAATGTAAATTCACGTTCAGGAATCTTCCATTGTCTTTGAATTTCTTTACAAAGATATCCCTATCTTCCATCTTCTCTCTCATGCGCATACTTACAAAGAAAAAAAGAAGAAGAAAAAGAAGAAAAAAAGAAGAGAAGAAGAAAAAAGAAAAATGTTCGCGTTAAAAAGTCCGAAGATTCTCTCTCGGCAAGAATGTCCACGAAGTATATCCGAAGTATCGAGCGAATAAGTTTAGCTCGGGAATTTTAAAAACGCTGAGATATTCGTACTTACGTAGCTGTCGTAACTTCGTAAGATACGAGTCGGCTGCTAAGTTCGCTTACGCGAATCGCAAAATTCTAATGTCTCGGCACTTTCGAGGATTACCGGTATTTCACCACGAGAAACGATTCAGAGATAAAACGCAACCTATTCGTTCGTTCGTTCGTTCGTTCGTTTGTTCGTTCGTTCGTTAGTTAGTTCGTTCATTCGTTCGTTCGTTCGTTCATTCATTCATTCATTCATTCATTCATTCATCCGTATTCTGCAACGCTCAATTTCTCTTTTTCTTTCTTTTCCCTCTCATTGTGAATTCCCATCGAAAAGAGCATGTTTGATGCAACATTTATTAACTATAATAGAATCTATGTACCTAATTAATGCTACGATATTCCAAATTTTCATCCATTATGCGAACCGTATAACTGATTTAAACGTAAATATTTGACGACCAATAATCGCGTCGTTGGTCACGTTCAGCCGCGACCTGATTTTCAACCCCTATTCCTATAGAGAATGAGAGTACGCGTGAATCCTCTGGAAATAAAATTACTTTCAACGTTAAATCCTGAATATTATCCTGTGCATTATCGTGTTACGTGTTACATCGATTCTACGAAACACTGACCTCGATATCAGCGAGGAAACGGGCCGTGCTAACATCTAATCTCGAGGAGAAGGATACCGGAACTAGGTAGAATGGTGTAAAGGGCCGATATGCGACATAATCGTGGATAGTACTGGAGTAGGTAGGACAGAAAGGGGTGAGAACGATTTAATCCCTGGCAGGGTTATCCCGTTTAAGCGTCGAAGCCACCCTTCCCTCTCTCTCTCTCTCTCCATCTCTTCCTCTAGCTCTTCAACCCTTCACCCACTGTCCCTCTCACTCCATGTTTCGTCCTCACACATCGATGTGCGTTCACTCGTAGATAGTTTCCGGCCTCCGTAGCCCATTATACCTGTGTGTCCTTGTAACTACGAGGAGAATTTGCCACGGGAGCTGGACGAGGCTATATCGCGTTAACGAGAGTAAATGGCGTGCCGCAATCCCCAATCTATCTCCCTACCCTTCCTTTTGGTCTATACTTCTCTTCCTTCCTCCTCCTACTCCTTCTCCTCCTTCTCTCTCTCTCTCTCTCTTTCTTTCTCTGCTACATGTTACCCTACTCACCGAGCGTTCTCAATCTTCTAGCCCTACTCATAAGATTTCTTGCAACAAGAGATGAACGTACCCGCACATTTATACACGTCAAAGTCGAATTTATGAAGTCACATCCGGAGATTCGTCTTCTATTAAAATATTGCATTTCCTCCATTAGATGTTTTAGAGGGATCTGTTATCTGTTAAATCTTTTAGTTTGACGTAGGATGAAGGGTAATTCTGACCGATTGTTTTCTAAACCTGACAATCTAGAATTGAATGGAACGAAGAAATAAAAATCAAAGGTTATAACGAGATGATACCTGTGATAAATGAAAGATAAATAAGGATATGGAGATCTAATTATTTTTAACGACTTCTAATTAAGAACGATTTTGCTTCCCCATGAATAAGTGATGATAAGATTCTTGAATGGCCGGAAGCTTTCCTTCTAAAATACATGAACGCGAATATTTTTGCTGCAATCGGAATAAAGCGTAAGGTCGAAAGGTCGAGAGACAACCGGATATTAGATGTAAAACGAAAATAAAAAATTCAATTCATTATAAGGTACTGCGACAACGATAAAATTAAAGTTAGATTGAAGTAGTTGGCTATTATCGAACGAAAGCATTCCTGATTTACAATCACACGAATATTTCCTCAATAAATGATTTAATTCGAACGGATCTCAAGTGTTTCCTAATAAAGCAAATTGATTTTCTTTTTATACTTTGTCGATAATTCTTTATTTACCAATTCCTTCCTATTAAGTATATAATAATATATTTTTCTAATATCCCTCCCTTTTCAAAACAACGACGATAGATATCAAACTAACAGCTTGATCACGTGTACTTCAATGTTTTAATCGAATTAAGTTAATACAGCACATTTAAATGAAAATATCGCGAACAATGAAAACCGCAAACTGTTAAATAATGTAACATATTGCGACAGAATTAACCGCATAGGGATATTTATTTTTAAGCGACAAACGAGAAAATGGGTTCTGTTCTACGCGCAAAGATCTAAACAAAACGATCTTTGTATAATACGAATATATGTTCACTCGTAATCAGATGAAATGGAATATAATTTATCACAGTATCTCTGTAAAAAAAAAGCCAACGAAATTTTACTCTTATATCTTTCTTACGAATAATTATACAATAACGATATTTATTATTTTATTTATTAATTTTATTATTTCAAAATCCAATGATTATATTGTGAGATTGCAATCGTCTCTATACTATTTCTCAAAAATACATCGAAATATTATTGTCTCACACGAATCCCTTTGCACGATTTCGAAAGACCAGAAAAGCAATTGGTCCAAGACGATCCATCATACTTGTCGACCCTGAAACTCCAGGGCAAAGCTACTACTGGTAGAAACGTCGACTACCCTTCTCTTTCTCTTAAGGGAAACGAAATAAGCGAGCCGTACCTAAATTAAAGTCCCGAGGGCAAAGACTATCTGCCACAAAAGAGGATCGCCCGATTACTCTCATCGTCCCAGTTATAACGTCCGACGGCCTCTTACTGGTTAGAGAGAGAAAGAGAAAGAGAAAGAGTAAAAAAACGGGAGAGGGAGAGAGAGAGAGAGAGAGAGAAAGGGGGAGAATAATTGTCGTTCTACAGCAGCCTCTGATATGGCCTCGAGAGTTACACGCTTTCGAGGGTGCTTTCCTAATAAGAGCGTATCGCGAGTAATACGCGGACGAGCTCGAGCTTACTTCCGTTAAAAAGATAGCTTTAAAGCTCCGCTCGTAAATCTACGAGCACTCGAAACACTTTATTTCGCCTGGAGCGATCAGCAAACTACCCGTCCGTCATCCTTCGGACTTATTTTCGACGAACCCTTTTCGTTAGACTTCTGTTTTGTTTTTGCAACGCTGATGGAACGATATTTTCTCTGAGAGAGAGAGAGAGAGAGAGAGAGAGAGAGAGAGAGAGAGAGAGAGAGAGAGAGAGAGAGAGAGAGAGAGAGAGAGAGAGAGAGAGAGAAGAGAGAAATGTTTTTTTAATTGCTTCCTTTTAACTGCCGAGTATTTACTCTTTGTATTTATTTTCTCGTGTTGAAAAAAAAAGTTTTAAAGGAAAATAAATGATTTTGTTAATTATCGTCATCGTTGTATTAATGACCAAAATGAAAAGTTATTAAATATTATGATGCATCGCGCGTTTGTTAGATAAATATTTAATATGTCTATTATATTTTCATAGTAATATGAGGAAGAGGATAGTGAGAAAGATTGGAGAGATCAATGACTGTTCGTTTTGATTGCATGCGAGTAGAAGTTGAAAATAGGGAAGAAGGAAGAACTAAAAGAGTATCTATCCACGGTGAATGGATAGAAAGATGAAAAGTAAAAGAAAAGAAAAGATACGTAGAGATACGTTGAGAATGGCAGAACGTAATTTCTGGTGTTTTTTAATCAAAGATAGAGAAAGGAAGGATATGGACGAGAAAGCAATGTTGCTCGGACTGTTCAAACAAAAAACTGGCAGTTAATTATTGAAAACATTCGAGAATAGAAGGGAAATCTTTTTTCTATTAAAAAATGCACAGGAAGGAAAGTCGATTAGATCGTATAATATAAAAATCCTTAAAATATTTCTTATCTAATGAAGAACTATTAAAAAAAACCTTTCGAGAAGATGAACCGATGATCGACGATGGAACAAGTTCAGATTTACGTCTTCAATAAAGCCGAGTGGAACGTCTTCTAGTAAAGAAGAAGAAAAAGAAAAAGAAAAAGAGAAAGAAGAGGAGGAGGAAGAAGATCAGGTGAAACTGCGAGAAGAAATTAAATGCGAGAGAATAAGATAGAGATGGAGCTAAAAGAGATAGATAGATAGACAGAGACAGAGACAGAGATAGAGGTAGAGATAGAGATAGAAATAGAGATAGAGATAGATAGATAGATATAGATAGATAGATAGATAGATAGAGAGAGAGAGAGAGAGAGAGAGAGAGAGAGAGAGAGAGAGAGAGAGAGAGAGAGAGAGAGAGAGAGATTCACGGTATAGGTGTATTCCGACGGAGAGGCTTGATCCATCGTATCAACAGCAGGAAGCAATATGTCCGTGCGGTAATAGCGTGGAGCACGAAGGCTAATAGCTTGTCCCTAACGCGCCTAACCTGCCTCGCGTTCTCCGAACCTGTCCGCCGTGTATCGTACGTCTGCTGTTCGTTGATGTAGTCTCCTCTCTCACACTTACGAGACGTCACGAACGTAGCGTAACACATAGACGCGTAGAAACACACACACGTACAGAGAAGGAGAAGTCCGAAGAGAAAGGAGGGGCGGGGATAAGGGAGGGAGCAGAAACCTAGACGTTAAGGTCGTAGCTCGAAGGCATCCACACGCGATCCTCCCCCCCCACACACACCCTCCAAAGGCGAAGTGGATGATATCCCGAGATTCCGACGTTTCTCTCTCCCAATGCCAGTCTGTATTCTCTCGCTTGTGTAAGTCCGTTCGCTTCGGTAATATGCTAACCCGAGTGCTACTAACGTAACTGGCTAATTGTTAGTTATTGCACCAATTGCATTAGGTTCTAAGTCCGGCCTTACTCTCCACCAGCTAGCTATCGTTAGATCAACCTCGCTTCGCAGATACCACGGCGATGTTCTCCTTCTCGTAACGACGTGCCATGACACGGATTGACCCTCGTAATATGCCTCGACAACAGGTGGATGTATAGTAGAATCGATGCTTATCCCGTAGCAAGTGGAGTTGATGCTTCCTCTAGCTGTGATGGATAATTCCAAGGATTTATCGAACAATCGTGAAACGAACGATCTACGATGATATTATTATCCGACGGGATTAGCTTTCCTTATCGATGGGAAGGAATGAACATAAAAGTTACATAACGTTAATGATGACGGCACATCGAGTAACCGATTCCTAACGATTTTAAATGTCCTTCGTCTTGAACAATCATTCCTCTATCAACCACATTTGGGAAAACTAATCCAAAGGGAACAATGAGAGTGACTAGGGGAAACCACTTTGAAGCCGAAGTACGGAAGAATAAAGGGGAGAGAGAGAGAGAGAAAAAGAGATAGATAGATAGATAGAAAGAGAGATGAGAGGGGCAACTAAGTGCCGTAGAAAATTACTGTGTCTGGAGAGAGAGAGAGAGAGAGAGAGAGAGAGAGAGAGAGAGAGAGAGAGAGAGAGTACGAGTCGCCCGCCAGGACCATTTCCGTCGTTCTGATTCTTTTAGCGCGAATTTGACCCTCGTCGAGGACGAAAGAAACGAAGCGCGTCTTCTCGCAATTAAGTTACCGAGCGAAGAGAAAAAGAGGGTGAAGAAGGTGGAACAGGAAGATCGTCGCCGTCGGCGAACGGTGGATATTTGCGCAACTCCATTTGCGAAATTAGAGACCTTTTCGTCCGTGGGATGGCAATCGGCTGGAGAGCAGAGGTGACGCGGCACAATGGTGACGCGTCGATCTCTTCTTTCTTTTTATATGCTTTTCTCTTTCTCTTTATTCCTTTCTTTTTCGTTATCGATCCTCTCCATTGCTTTCTCATTCTTTTCCTCGATTCATCATTTTTTCATATCTATCTAACAATACTCTCGTTTGAATAGTTTATTTACTACTCTCTCGATTTAATACGCTAGCATTGAAATTATCCTTATATAGTACCCTTTCTGTTTACTTTTGCTATTATACCAAGAAGAAGCTCCTTGCCCTTTGATAATACACTTAATGCTAACACATCTATAAGACTTTCTAATCTCTAGCTCTTACAACCCCTCGCACTGTGATTCAAGCATACCACCGTCTTATTCGAACCTATAGTTATAACGATAAGTGTCTATCCTATTTCTTCTTTTTACATCCGATCTTGCCATTGAGGAAGAGGGAATTCAATCTTCGTAACATTCAGAGGGTGGATTCACCACAGAAGCGTGCACTCATTCCTTCCTTATCTCCCCCAGAAAGAATTTGAACACAGAAGTGGTTATTCCGTGTCCACACGTATCGGTAATATCGTGTTTCTTTGTTCTTTTTGCTTTTTTTCTTGTTTTTCTTTTTTCTTTTCTTTTGGGATTCGATTTGTTTATCTACGATCGCGATTACGATATTTCATTTTTTATAGATTGTTTATCCGAACTCGTACGATCATCATGTATCGCGAACAATCTCTGATAAATATAATTTTTTTCGAAAAACCGAATAAATTTCTACGTACTCGAGGATACGAATATGGTAAAAGGATGGGATTGTGGACCGGGTTTAATAACCACTCCTTGTCAAATTTTTCAGCAAAGTGACTTTATTTTTTCCTTTATCATGTTATCTCCTCTCTTCTTTCTTTATAGTTTAGTATACACAGAGCTGGTTTTTTGTTTCGTTTTTTTTTTGTTCGTAAATCCGTTGCTATTTGCATCTCTATATTCTTTCGTTGCTTCTCATACTTGTAACTATAGTGCCGTTTAACTTAGATATTCGATCGAGCTTTCCAATTTTGAATGTGAGCTGAGATTTATCGTTTTTCTTTCTGCGCTATCGGTGCAAGTGTAAGAAGCAGTTGATAAAATAAAAAAGAACGCTCGCTCTCTCTCTCTCTCTCTCTCTCTCTCTCTCTCGCTCTTTCTTTCGCTCTTTCAATCTTACCATAATTCGTTTCATTCATTTTTACATATCACGATAATGAGATACAACACCGAACCGAAATTGTATCGTCCACCTAATTAGATATCCAATGATAATAATAAATAATAATTATAATAATGACAATGAGAGACGACGATGACGATGTGCGACGATAATTAACAGTAATAATATCGATTAATTCGCAATAAAATAAAAAATAGAGAAAAAAAACAAAAGAAAGATTCATAGTCTATTCATAATTAAATTTTCCTCAGTTCACGGATCGTTCGATTATCTTAATCGTCCGTCTATATATATCTTCTTTCTTTCTTTTCATTATACTTCGTTTTACTCTACACATCTGCGTATACTATTTACAATTGGCGAGTTGCTTCTCTATCTCTATTTACAGTCACAAAAAGTGTTTTAGTTTCCTTTTTTCCTTTTCTTATTATTTTTTTTTTACCGTGCCCACACAACCAGCAATAAGGCCCCTCTCGCCCACTGCTAAACGAATCTTCGAACTTTTCAATTACATCTTATTTTCTCCCTTTTTCTTTCTCTCTCTCTCTCTCTCTCTCTCTCTCTCTCTTTCTCTCTCTCTTTCTATATTTCTTTTATAATCGTTCATATCGTTTTTAAGTGAGATTGTGCAAGCACGGCACAAGTAACAAAATAAATACTGACTAGTCCGCCTTAGTATCATTATATCGTCGACGATATAAAGAGAAAAGGAAAAAACATAAAGTATATAGATAATGCTCGATAACATCGAAAAAAGAAATTAAAAACTACAAAGTATCGTCCAAAAGATGCGCTCGAAATTACTTTCTGATATTATAAAGAAAAAAGAAAAAGAAAACGATTCGTCGAACGATTCTTCGGGAAAGAAGAAAAGAAAAAAATACGTTTACGTTTCATCGGACCCTTTTTCTTTTCATTCTTATAGAACCTCGTAGAAATTAACGAAGAAAAAAAAAAATAACAACAAAAACACAAAAAGAAAAAGAAGAAAAAAAATCCGAGAAAATGCAAACCGCGGTTGTCGAGCTTACGATCAGAAGTAGAAAACGATAAGACCTAGGAGAGTTTTAATCGGAGTTCCTTCGGAAGTTTCCGCTCGCTGAATCCCGAAAGACACTAGAGACTATCTATCTAAAAGCTCAGGATAGAATCTGTTCGTTCTATCTTAAGGAGGACGAGAAAAGTAGGGAAACGCGTCGTTTTGGGTCGAGAAATCGAAAAAGTGGAAAAAGGTGAAAAAAAGCAAGAAAAAAGAAAGAAAGAAAGAAAAAAGGAAAATCTCCTTTCGACCCAGGAACGAGGATCCTCGTGTTTTCTCGTGCTATATCGAGGGATATGTGAATCATATCTTTTCGTGTCCACTTGTGACTTCGTGTAGAAAATTATAGTTTCGCGTTAGCGTTCGTGCGTGCGAGTTTTACGTACAACATGGTGAGCAAGAACACGCCATGAAGCTCTCTCTCTCTCTCTCTCTTTCTCTCTTTCTTTTTTTCTCTCTCTTTCTGTTTTTATATCTCTCTATATGAGGATACTTTTTGTATAGGACGACGTATGTCACGTGTCTTGAACGTTCAGGTAAATTTCCTCTGGTCTAGTGAGGAGTTGATGTATCTGCTGCATCGTACAGAGCGGACACATCTCCTCCTCAGTGCCATCGACAATGATTCGCCTCGCCGTTCCAGGTGCCTTTCTGTTGTACCAGGAGTCAAGGATATACGCGTACCCTTCGGAGTCAAGGAGATTCGAGGAGGTCGCTGAGGAAGACGAGGGGAACCTAAGAGTCGTTTTCGAGGATGTCGTAGCAATGGGTGGAGGAGGAGGTGGTGGTGGTGATCTTAAGGACTCGAGATCGGTGTCCTTAAAATCGATGTACGAGTAACCTTCGGAGTCAACGGAGTGTCTTCTGATAGGATATTCTTGGTCTTCCGAAGGAGATATCGTTCTTGGGTCTGTTCGATAGAAAGTAGGACTACTATTCTTACTGTTGGGAGGATTCGTTTGGGGTTTTGATCGATGGGTAGGTGTGATGGGTTGTTGCTTGTTAGGGAGTCGAGGACGTGCAGAAGGAAAACAGCTAGAATCGTTGTTGCTGCTGTTGTTGGTGGTGATGATGGTTCGATCGTTTTCATCGTTAGGATTTGTCATATTGGGAGAGGATGATGGTGAGGTTGAGTTAGCTGATAAGGGTTGTTGACTGGTGATCAAAGCGTTTTGAGTAGCTAGGAGAAGATGACTATTCAGCAACGCGTTGTTATTGCTTTGGGTCTGACAAACGTTAGTGTTATTCGTAAGAGTGGAAATTGTACGCGGCGCGTGTGTCGCGATGGAAAGCGAAACTTCCTGAGATTTGGCGAGTAATGCTCGTGGCGTACGGTAACCACCTAAGACCGCTCTGGAGGGCTTCTCCGTGACGCGAAGTATTGCCCTTGGGTCCCGGTAGTCGAGATAGTCGAGGTGATGGGGCGCAGGCGCGCGCAATGTGGCCTGCGGTTGTCGCTCCCGTAGGTGTTCCCGCTCTCGGGGATTTGTACCTCGTACCTCGATCGTCGGCGCTTGACCGATGGGATGGTGACTCGGCAAGTGATTGTGCAGCTGGGAGTGCGTCATCGTGTCCGGCAAATCCTCGTAGAGAACGGCGGCGCTGGTGTTGCCCGAACCACCGTGAGATTGGCAGTCCGGAAGGACCCGCGTCCGGCCTGCGGCTGCGGCCGCTGCTGCACCCGCTGCACTCTTGCACGGCAATAGATTCTGCACTTTTCGTTTGTGCCTAGAAACAGAACAAGACGATGCTACTTTAATGACGAATCTTGGTACATGAATGTAGCAAGCAAGTTTTATATTGTATTTAATCATAGATGCGTATATATAGAATGATTTCTTAAGAAAGAATTGACAAATTGAAAAGTTCCTGATTATATCATTCATCACGGACAACTCGATTGAAATATTCCCTAATAAATTCGGTAGTCAAAGTTTAAAGGACTCTCTTCTATTTTTAGAACAGAGTTCTTCAAAGAGGAGACCGTGTGGATACTTCATTCTCGTTTCCTACGTACTCTTTACAACAAACCCTTCCTCACGTTTTCGTTCCCCGTTCGTAGTCATACCAGATTAGTTAGAAGCTCGTTGTAATTGTTTGTACAAGCGGACTTTAGCTAGGTGCGCATGGGCAGATGCGTACACTCTCGAGAGTGTTCTTCAATGCAAACTTTAATGAATCGGGGAAGGTTGCGGAGGAGGAAGGTTGTTGGGATGGTCAGCCTTTGCCTATCACTGCTGTTTCATACGTCCATTGGTTGATGGTTAGAGTTACTAGTCGGTGACTACATTGGAGAGTATGAGATGTGTGTACCAAAGTAAGTATATATATATATATATATATATATATATATATATATAGGTATAATATATACGTATGTGTATATACATAGTACACACACAACATATGTATCCTTCTATGTAACTCAACCGGCATATTCGACATAAAACGCGTCTCCGTTCGTTTCACCATCGTCCTTTCCTCTTCCTCTCCTCCAGTCGTTACCCTACCACTGGTCCTCTAGCTCTGTTAATCACGATGAGCACGGTGAAAGCGTTTAAATTCGCCACATCCAACTCGTTGGGGTGCTACCGACTGTGGTAGTACTGTGTCGGAGACGGAAGGGAAGGGATTCATTTATCCGAAAGGATCTGCGGTATAAACGTAGAGTGACGGGGGAGGTCGAGAGGTCTGCACTACGGAGATAATAACAATGGTAACGTATACTGGCACCTATGCTACTCTTCTCATTGCTTATCTTTTCTCTTGATTTTTCTTCTCTTTCAAGGATTTCCTTACCAATCTGACTTACACTATTATATACCTATATTCGTAAAGACATTTCGAAAGAGATTCTAAAGTCGACAATATTATTCTTTCTATTATACTATTTAAAGTTGAAAGTTTCCTTATTAATTCAGTGAATAGAATTCAACTGCTTGGAAGAATTTATTTATTTAATCTTCAATTTTAAAAATAATAATGTCGATCGATAAATCGATTTTTATCAAAGTCTTTCTTCCATATGTATTTAACAATAAGAATGCAGTAGTAGGATCGATTGGAAAATATAGAAAAGATTGTAGAAAAAGAAAAGGTTCGATCGTTTTCAATGGATCTAAATTGACAATGTTGTTAGAGAGAACTACAGAATGTTTGTTAATAAGATCAATTTTCAAATAATCTTTGAAGATAGGAAGACGAGTGATAAGACGATACTTCGTTACATCGTAGATAGAGAAAAGCTTATGTATATCTCGAATATATACTTCCATAACTTTCAAGGAGTGGTAGGAAACTGTAAAGGGGATGAAAGAAGAAGAAAATGTTGGATCCTTGAAACACGCTCCAATTCCTCCACCTTCTCTCTATCATTCTGTATCTCTCTCTCTCTCTTCCTCCAAACCTTCACTCTCCACCCCCCTTTCTCTCTTTCGTTCAGATAGAAACGTACAATATATCTATACCAGGATTCTCAAAGTACCACGTAGTTAAGTGGTGTATCTTCCAAGTTTTAATTATCTAGTTAACTCTGTTTGGTTCGATAATATTTGCTTTTATAATTAAACTACTGGGTATAAGAGGCTAACAACCGGCACGGTATACCTAACATTTTCGTCAGTAGGTCGAAGGAAAAGAAGGTGAAATCTGTATGGATTGTGAATCATAAAGCGTGTAAAATGAGTTAGGGGTAGATAATTGGGGTATATAAAGGAGAAAATCAGTCCGACTGGTTCTGACGTCTGACATAGACCAACGTTAACCCAGCGAAAAAGTAAAGTTTTTTCGGATTATTGACCGCTAACAAACTTGCCTTGCTTCAATCGTCTTCTATTTTTTTTTATATGAGGTCCACTGAGTGATTAAACCTTCCAGATCTCTCTTTTGGTTCATAGTCATGATAATTATAATGTATTACCATTATTCACATTACTAACTTTACATAAAACCAAAACTCCTACTCTAACACACTTAAAAATATTTGGAGTATAAATTAATCATAATTTAGAAAGTAATCGATCAATTTATTTTGAATTATTATAGAAACAACACATTTTCATTAAAGTTTCATTAAAGTTTCTTTTTTTTTCTTTCCTTTTCTCTTTTCTTTCCTTCTTTTTTTTCTTTTTTTGATAAAAGTTCGACATTAAAGTGTTTGTAATAAAATGGGTTTCATTTAAAAAGTTTTTAAGCGATCGGTCTGAAATTTTAGACAGCACTTTTGCTAGATAAACTCTGTGGACAATTTTATTAGATTAGGTTCAAACAGTGTATTACTAGAGTTGATAAAAGTTTGCATATATAAACATATTTAGAAAACTTTATAAAATATTTTGTTTCGATAAAAAGAAGAGAAAGAGAGAGAGAGAGAGAGAGTGAGAGAGACAGAACAAGTGCAGCGGCTTAAAACGTATTATCGATTGTAAACAATCGTGAACCGTGTTAATGATAATTTATTATTATATTACTTACTTGTTTAAAGAAAGAAGACAACAGATGTTTAAGTTCAAATAGAGATAAATTAATCGAGGAAATTCACGTAAATTAATCTAGGAGAGACACATAGAACAAGGATAGTAGGATGTTTTTTGAATCGTACGGGTCAGCAACATCCTTTCTGAGTTTCATGTTCGATGACCTTAAAACCGAAGTCTTTGCATCATATTCATGCTAAGCTGACTTTGCATAGAGATAAACGTGCACAGATTCCTAGTAACTGCCTCGTCTTTTCTCTCCTTTGCTCTTTCTCTCTCTCTCTCTCTCTCTCTCTCTCTCTCTCTCTCTCTGTCTCTTTCCCTTTAAAGTCCGATATTTCAATTTACCTAATGCCAATCAAATCACAGAAATTAGAAAGACAAGTGAATATATTAATTTCTTTTTGCAATTAACTCTAACATCTATCCTTTAACAATATAAAAAAATCTTCTCCTATTTTTTAAATAGTTTAAAATTGTACAGCCATTTTCCAAGAGAAAAATTACAAATTAAAAACGAAAACGATACATAAGCAATTAGATCGATAAATTGTTTCATTGATAATCACTGTGTAAAAGAGATCTTTATATGAACAACTTATTGGTAAGATATTTCGATCTCAAAAGAAGTGTGTAAAGGTATAAAAAAAATCTTTCTAGGAACTTTTATAGTTCTTTTGTCCCATACATAAAACGAACTTTTGAACGAGCCTAGAAAACTTTCTCATCTTCGTCGAGAGAAAAGAGAAAGGTTCGAAAAGTAAGTTTGCCAGAAAAAGAAAGCTAACGTTCATCGGTTGTAACAGTATGATTCCGATGTGAGAAAGTTAGCACATAAGTAAGTTCTCGTAGAACATCTTAAGTATGCTCAGACACGCAGTTTCCTAGATATACCTATAACGCCCAACAAAGTCTTCTTAGTAGATTGCCCCCAGTCCTTCGAGCATTCGAGCTCCCATTTTCTCTTCCTTCTCTATCTAACCTCAACCGTTCATTTCATCAACAAACGCATCTCCTTTCTATCTATAGCTTTTACTCAACCGCGTACTAGCTGCGGCATGTTGCTGCGGTTGCTAAAGCTCTTTATAGGTTCAGTAGCGACAATAGGATATGTGCTATACAAAATTAAGCTGAATTTTGATGTTTTAGTCAAAGGTAATTCATTATGGTAACAATCAATCTGTATAGATACCTTATATATAAGAGATAAATAACATTTATTAAAGAGAGAGAGAGAGAGAGAGAGAGAGAGAGAGAGAGAGAGAGAGAGAGAGTATTTAATAGTAAACATGATTTGATCGATGCATTTCCGTGAAATGATTTTCATAAGTTAAGGAATCGGCTATAATACGTATGATATTATAGTACGTATTGTATATCACTTGCAAAAAGAAAATTTGAAAGATTTATCGAATATTATTTACAGTTTATTTATTTATTTGTTTGTTTGTTTCCTTAGTTATTTATTTCTTTTTTATTTTTGCAATAAATTTAAAAAGTTTACTCACCACTTCTTTCTATAGAGCATATAAAAGATTGTAGTCTATATACCAAATGTAATAAAATAAATCCGAGTTCAAAGGGGGTTGAATGCATTCGCTTAACAGCTTTGATAACTGTCTCTTTCTCTTTCTCTTCGAGCACAGTACATTCGAGTTCAAGTGAGCGTGAATAAGTACTGATCGTTTATTCCTGGCCAACAACAAGCAAAGAGAGTTTCATGATTTTCCAATCGGAGATATCTTTCTGTATTGAAAACCGTGAGAAAATGGTATAGTCAGATTTTTTTTGTATCTATTCGTTCAATCAATACAAACAAAACATTAAAAGATCTCTTGTCTTGTTAGTTTGCCATCGAATTACTCTCGAGAACTAAACAAAATCAAGTTTCGAAGTCTAGTTCTATTTTAACTACCAACTACTACTAAGGTAAGTGAAGATCTACAATTACCGTCTTCCTAGAGAGACCAATGGTTTAGGTAAGGTTTATTGAAGCGAGGTTGAGTTGAGCCGAGTCTAGTCGAGTCGAGTCGAGCCGAGTCGAGTCGACTCGAGTAAGGTCGAGGACACGATAGCCATCGATAGATTTCATCTTGGTGACCACCAAACGGAAGCAGACAGGAAAGTTTCAGTTTGCTTTGCTAATATGGTTACTCTCTTAGATCTTTCATATATATATGATATATATGATATATATACGCATATACATATATATATATATATATATATATATATATATATATATATGTATGAATATATACATATGAATAAATATATTCATATATATACATGTATATATATGTATGTATGTATATCTTATATATATATTCTTTTTTCTTTTGATTTTCTCCTTTTCTTTTACAACACAAATACTCTCAGATAATATTTAAATGATTTTTTGTTAATTTATATCCTTTACCATCCTATTCGTCATCGACTCTTTCCCCTCTTTGTTTTCCTTCTCCTTAACATTTTATCGATAGAACGACAACCCGACACGTTTCTTTTTTAATGGATTTTATTTAGTCATGATAGAGCAATGGAAGGAAAATGTCGTGAGTTTTCTCTGTACAACTTCGACTCTTCGGACCACGGAGAGATAGATATCTCGTTGAAAGGGAGAATACGAACACGAGAGTAACGAAAGGATGAGAAGACTTTGTACTTATCAAGGACGCGAGAAGTTACGTCTATGCTACTTCTACCTCAGGAAGGAAGTCAGTTGGAGCAAAGTGAATTCGTCCTTGCTAAGCGTTGAATAGATCATTTAAGTCGAGCTTTTAACTTTAACTAATTAACTGTTCCCTCTTTACCGTTCTTCGGCTTTCTACGTTCATTTCCTTTCTCTTCACCCCATCTTCTCCCATTTTCTCTCTCTCTCTCTCTCTCTCTCTGTCTCTCTCCCTTTTTTACTCTCCTGCTTGAGATCTTCTAACTTTTTCTTTCATTTTTTGAAGTTTATTTATCAAACGATTTTTATCTATCTCTTATATTAATTTCACAAAATTTATTTCATTTATTTTATTTATATGGATAAGTGATAACGATCATTTAAACATAGACGAAATATCATCCTTTTTAATTTATATTTATAGTTGAATGTTGATACAGTTACAGATCAAACCATCTTTATCTTAACAATACTTTTCTCCCTTTACTTTTCTTTATTATTCTTCGAGATTCGACTAATTTCATTTTGTATCTTAGTTCTCATTTCCCGATGCTCTCAGTTCGTTGGTTTTTATTTGAGTCACGCTTTCAGTCACCGTTTCCTTCCGTCTTGCGTATTCGTTGGGTCTTCAGTAAAGCTTTTCTTCTCTCTCTCTCTTCTCTCTCTCTCTCTCTTTCTCTCTCTCATTTTCTCTCTTTCTCTTTCTCGTTGTTACGCCGCGGCATGACGCCTTCGAGGTTTCCGCATTCGCAATCAGGAACGCTTAATTAACTGGCAGGGAACAGAGAAACAGTATCTGCCGTCACTTTCCGTACGAGTACTTACTCAACCCCGTGCGTGCTTTGTTGGAATCGATTTGTTATTCCGCTTCCTTCTTGTTGTTACCCAGAGAAACCGTTGCTTGTATTGCGAGACGGAAAACGCAGACGCGATTACAAACACGAACATCGTACTTATTAAGCAACTGGTTAATACATACGGTAGGAGAAGATATATCTACCATTTATCTCATATTGTCCTATTCCTATAGAGAAGAGTATGATCGTACATATGTGCCGTTAGTTTTTGTGACTAATCTCTGCGAATACACATACGACATACAGACTATTCCAATTTGAAACTATTCCATTACATGTTCCGCAAATAAATGCAAGATATGTTGATATAATAAAGCTGTCATGAAGATATTTTCAACGTAAACTCGATATAATTCGCGAGTTTAAAAAATATTTAATCGTTTCGAAATAACGGACGAAGAGCAAAGATCTTTTTTATAGGGTTCGAGAAAAAAAAAGGAAATTCAATTCGATTATACGAACATTATACTTATTAAACAACTGATTAATACATACGGTAGGAGAATATATATCTTCCATTTATTTCATATTGTCCTATTTCTATAGAGAAGAGAGTATGATCATTGAAACTGTGACTAATCTCTGCAAATACACATATGACATAAAGACAATAGTTTCCAATTTGAAATTATACCATTAGTTGTTCCGCAAATAAATGTAAAACGTGTTGATATAACGAAAGTATCAGAAAAAGTTTCTCCATACGAATTCGACATAATTCGCGGATTTAAAGGGTTTTAAATCGTTCCAAAAGAACGGACGAAGAGCCAAGGTTCTTTCACAGGGTTTGTGAAAAGAAAAGAGAAAAAAGAAAAAGGAAGAAAAGGAAAAAAGAAAACAAACAAAAGTAAAAAGTAAAAGAAAGAAAGAAATTCGGGACAAGTTCGGGAGCGATTAAAGTCGAAAGCTTGGACACAGTTTACAACGCACATCTACAAGTTCCGGAGGTAAGCGCATCGGGATTTTGAAGTTTACTCGCCGTCGGGGTTCCTCTTAAGCCTCTCGAAACTACAAATTTTGCATATCAATGCGCGTAGACACACAGTGCCGCATCCTCGACTCGATAAACGACTTCCCTTCGCTCTCTCACCCTTCTATTCCCTTTTCGTTCTCTCTTTCTCTCGATTTATTTTCCTTCTTTGTTCTCTCACCAATAGGAACATTCTCATAAGCGGAGAATCTCTGCGTTTCGCTTTTCCTCGGCAATATTCCAGAAGCCTCTTTTACTCGTTCCTATACCCACGGAGTTTATATGTACGTATATCGGACACGCATACACGTACGCACATCGAGGAAGAGGACTCAGTTCGTGTATAGTTTGAAGCAGGCAATGTCGTGCAAAACCAAATCCACTGTCTCTCTCTCTCTCTCTCTCTCTCTCTCTCTCTCTCTCTCTATCTCTGTCTCTGTCTCTGTCTCTCTTTCTCTCAGTTTCCTCTTCCTACTCTTCCAACCGTGTCCACGGTGGGTACAAGCCGGGTTATTGTTTTGCTCATATCGATCCGACCATAGGTAGGTACACGCTTATCGGACTGGTTTAGCATAGAGGGGGCATTATTCTGATCCAGGCAAGTGATCTCGCATTCGGTTGGTTATCAGTGACGAACCGATCGACTCTCCCTCCTACTCTTCCCAACCAATTCGCTCGTTCCACGATCGAACCCTTATAGTCGATCTCCTGATCATCTACGGATGGGCAGACAGAATTCCGGCTCCCCTTTCTCCTTCCCCTTTCTCTTCCTTTCTCCCTCTTTCTCTCTCTCTCTCTCTCTCTCTCTCTCTCTCTGCCTCTTATAATGATTAGTCATGCACCGTACCCAAGCAGCACGTTTCGTATTTTACTACTGATCAAAAGAGAAAAGTCTAATCGATAGAACGTAGCACGTTCGATATGAATCTGATTAGTTAAGATCGAATCTATGAAGAAAATGTCGACTAAATTATTATTGTAATTAAGACAAAACGCGTAACATTCTATATCGATAAGAAGGTAATTGAATCGAATTGCTTAAGAATAAGATTTTAATGCGAATCAATTATAAAATGTTATTACTAATTTTCTACGACTTCGAAGAAAATTTTAATGGGGATTAATTAGTATTGTAACTTTGGTACGATCGATTATATCAGATAAGAAAATAAGAAGTAAGTAATACTAAGTGTGAGTAAGAACGTTTCGAGATACCCTGATGTGTCTTTGTCCCTAACCACAGGGGTATATCAATGTGGTGAACATTTTTGGTCCGCAACCTTTTTAGGGTAACGAGCCTAAACGAGAAGGGCCAGATCGATAAAACAAGAGGGAGAAAGAGAGAGAGAGAAAGAGAGAGAGAAAGCTTTACGAGGGTTCTCGCTATTGCTGTTGCCAGTCGTTACGAAAGCTTTTCAAATGCGACCCAATGGGCACCGATGCTAACCACCACTGGTACAAGGATTCGAGTGCTTTTACTCTCCACGCCCTCTAAAAGGCTGTTTACATTTGAGCAATTTAAACAATAATCCGTACGACCTAAAGGAGTACACGGAACTACTCTCGAATCGTTGATTCTCCATCGAATCGTTGTTGTGTATCTTTACCACATGTACACACACTCCCTCTTTCTCTCTCTCTCTCTCTCTCTCTCTTTCTCTTTCTAATTCGTTCACTACGACACTCAACAACAAGGTTGCACGAGCAACTCTCAAGGACGAAGTTGCGCGAGGTAAATATAATTACGGGTCGCGCGAGATATTGGGCCAGCGGGACACGCGGTTAAAACGAGACCGTGATATCAAAGGCGAAACGAGTTTCAAAGCAGTTTCGAGCTTCTTAATGAAGAACGCGAAAGATGAGTAGGGTAACGCAAGCTTCGTGGTATAAGGCGACTAAGAAGAAGTAGAAAGGAAAAAGAGAGAGAGAGAGAGAGAAAGAGAAAGAGAGACTGGAATTGGTTAATATTTAACACGAAACATCCAAATTCCTATTAGATTCTTGGTATTTTGATAAGGCGAGTCGAGTTGCACGCCCAATGAAACTGGTAAGAGGACGATGAAATGTCGGAAAGTAATCCGAAAGCCGCTTGCAACAGAGTGATCGTGTGCGTCTGTATGTCTACATAGAAACTCTCTCAGCATGTATTGCTAGCGTAGTTTCACCTTGATTGAAACACCGTGGCTATTTAAATTGCGAAAGTTTACGAATAAATTTGTATGCTAAGGTACACTTCGCGTTTGCCGGAGACCGCCGTCCGGCTTTTTCTCCTCCCAACTCTTGTTTTTCTTTTTTCAAGGATTTGCCTAACGAATGACCGCGTGAAAAAAACTCGAGCGTTGGCTGAGGTGAATAGAAAGAAAAAGATACAAAAAAAAAAGAGAAAGAAAAAGAGGAAAGAAAGAGAGAAAGAGAGAGAAAGGAAAGAAAATGTCGCTTGAAAAAATAAAGAAAAAGAATATCACCGAGACATATCATATCTGGATATATTCTCTTAAAAAAGAATGTATCGTTTTTTCACAGATATGCCATCTCGTTAACAGCGATAAATAATCCTCGAAGTTCGTTCGAAAAGTATCATCTTAATTTCCTTTACTGTATCGTTAACTTACTTCCGAGAGACACACGAATGGTTAGACAAGATTAATTCCATTCGCAGTGAGGGAAGCGAGTCATCCGAATTGTCGGTAACGAAGGAAGATAGAGGAAGAACGAAGACAAAGGATACAGAGAAGAGAAGGAGAGATAGATAGAGTGAGAAAGGGAGATACAGAGAATTTAAGGGAGACGAAGAGGGACTTCGAGAGACAGAGGATGGATATTCAGGATAGAGCATCGAACGAGTTATTAAGCGAAACGAAGCCTGATGAACCGACCATCCAACCGGATCTCGCTAAGGGCTCAAGGAGACGCATGGAAAGTGCTAGCCGTAACGTTCTCAAAGGTGTTTCGAGCTTGGTAGGTATCGAGAGAGCAGTAGATGACGATCTGGCACGTTTCACGCTCACCCTCGGAAGCCCTCGAAAGTCCGCTAGAACGCATCCCAAGAGGAGAACGGATTGACCTAAAGCTGTCAGACGCGCTACCTGGCTTCTACATCCTTTGTGAGATGCTATCCGAGTTAGTTGAACGGTCATCGAGGACCGATATGGATGGTTACATTTCGGATTCTCCAAGCGTCCTTCGATTCGATTAACTCCTACGAGCATCGTCCTCCTTCGTCCTCGAAACGAGCACAATCGGGTATGATAGTTTATAGGATTGAGACAATAATTCCTATAACCGGTCTTGCTTTTTTGATATATTACTTTTGTAGAAATTATTTTACGATCTCGACGGGACGTTTATCCATTTTCATTAATTTTAATAACGACGTTTTAAGTGTGATATTTGAGTGCATAAGTACGTATATTAGCTGCGTGAATTTTCTTTCTTTTCGTTTCTTTTTTTATTTATTTCTCCCTCTCTCTCTCTTTCTTCGTCTTTCTTTTTTTTTCTTTCAGTCATATAGGATTACATGGGTCATGGGGAATATCCCCGTCGATATTTTATGGGAATAACGATAACGATCCAAGAACGACACTCGATACGACAAAATTTTCTCCGTAAAGAATAAAATAAAATATAAAGAAAGAAAAGAAATGACAATTTACGCGAAAGCTTTTACGCGATCGTACCACTCGGTGGTGGTCGTTCACGATCTCGATGTAGGACGATATAAAGTATGGTACAAGGTGGAGGGTGATGCGAGGGGGATGCGAGAAAGAGCAAAAGCCATGCGACGTCCCTTGTTTGTCGCGGTTGAAAGCTTCGCCAATATTACGATGCTGACGTATCGGATGTCTTGCCGGGTCCAGCCTCGTACGTTCTTCGGTGTCCGATTACCGTTTATATCTTGAGGGAGCGTCATCCTCCGATTTCGAGGATAACGCGAATCCTTCGATTTTCTCTTCTCTATCTCTGATATACGTACATGTGTGTGTGTGTGTATATGTCTGTGTATATATATATATATATTTTACTCTTTCACGAAGAAAAGAGGAAGATTTCCCCCTCCACTTTCGATAGATTACGGTTCGACGTAAGGAGATCTATTCCTTTCTTTTCATCGGTTCCAAAGATCCATACACTTTTTTGTCTTACTTTCTAGAGAAGACTAGTCTCTCAAAAATCTATTGAAGATACCAAGAAAACGTCAGACTACGAAGATTACGATCTGAGGATGCGCTTTTCAAAATTTCTTTAATTAATTTTCAATCCTCTTTTTCTTTTCTTTTTTTCCTTTTTTTTTTTTAAGAAATCATAATCAGTTAACAAAAAGCGATTTCAGAAATCATATGGAATCAAAAAGGATCTGTATCGTTAATTTTGAAATACAATTTTTTTAACGAATTCTTAAAGTCGTTATCCCTCGATCTTAATCATTGTTTTCTTTCCTTCCATTTTCCTTTTTTCTTCTTTTTCTTTCTCAAAGACGAAAAATATAAGAGAAGTTACCGTTTCATTCGTAGTTAATTAAACCGGCCGATCCTTATCCGGAGAGAGAAATTCGTGGTTCCTTTAACGAGGACATTTCAATCTTCGAAGATGTAGATCAAGGGTCGGCCGATCTCTCGTGAAACCAGAATTCGCATTTCGGGTGCATCACGTCGACACGTTTCAGCCCGAGTTGGCAGACTTTAATCGTATCTGCAGGCACCGCTCAGCAAGCTGTCACTCGTCAAGTTCGAATCTCAAATTCGATTTGGTAGCCTTTCTACTTTAACACCCTACCTTCTCCCTCTCTAGCTTTTTTCACTCTTTTCACGAGCCCTTTTCGATTTTTTGTATCTCTCTCTCTCTCTCTCTTTCGTTTCGTCATCTCTATCGTTGAATATTCAGAAGGCGTTCGTTCGATGGCTGGTTTAGGTGGTGCGATAAGAGAAGGTAGAAGAGGAAGTATAAAATGGGGTGAGAAGGGGTGCACGAAGAAAGAAGCAAGAGAGGTATTAAGTTCCAGGAAAGGCAAGGAAATTAGCTCTCGCCAGTTTTAATATCCGCTTTATTTTATTTCGTACGATGACGACGATCGACCGGACCCTCCTGCGCGTTCTTACTCCTTTCTTTTTCTTTTTCTATTACTTTTTCTTCTTCTTTTTCTTTTTCTTCTTCTACTTCTTTATCCTCCCCTTTCTCTCTCTCTCTCTCTACGTTTTTCACCATTCGTCCGTATACTCTCGGTACAAAGAATTGTCCGGAGGAATCCAGAATCCAGCAACCAATTTCCTACAAAAGGATTATTTTTCACCAAGGGAAATGAGCTCCTCTTTGTATTTTCATACCAATTTTTCTTCTTTTCTTATCGGATCTTTTCTCCAAACTCTACCGCTCCTATCCCCCCCCCCCATAGCATTTTCATTCATTTCTTTTGGTTACGAAACGAACTTCGATGCTCCTCTTACGATCGACAAACTTGCACGAAAATAACAATTGGCAAAGATTTAGCAGTTTGTTTCGTTTTCATCGTAACGCGATAAGCATAGTTTTTTATTTCGTTATTGGAACATGTTCGAATATAATTCTCTGACAAGGTCTCCTTTCTTTTTTTTTCTTTTTTCTTTCTTCCCTTGTATTTATTTTTTATTACCGACATTCGCATCCAAATCCGCATCTTTTCCATCTCTTTCCGTTTACCCTTTTGTCCGTTCGCGTCATTAAACGACAGATCCAACGAAACTGGGTCAAGACACCGTGCCTGCCTTCTCATTATTGCTACGTAAGGGAATAATTAAACGAGAAGATCGTTAGGAAATTCCCGAGTGGTGGGGCGTTAACTAGAAACTTCGCATCTTTCGATACGTCGTGGCCCTGTTTCAAGCACGATATCTCTCGTTGAGCCTTGGCTTCCAAATTCTCACAAACAAGTTTTCATGTATCGCAGATAGGAAGCGAAACGTTAGCTCTTGTAATATCAAGGTAACATTGTTAAGTGATATTAAGATGAATGGATGAATATAGAAATAGATTCGTTAAATATAGTAATATTTCAATGTGCGCATGGTATGCGTGTGTAAGTAGATAAAAATAATATATATGTCAACAAAAACGACATAATTGCGGACTCCAGAATTTGTACCAGAAAAAAACCATCTGATATTTTTCTAATACAGATAACAGTCCTTGTTATCGAAATGATTGAAAATTCAATGCCTTGATAGATACGATATGTTTGAAAGAAAATAGGTCGTTGAAGTTACGTTTTAAGTAAACCACATGTTCTATTAAAAGACCGTGCAAGAATCAAGGATGCAAGACGTTCATAGACGAAGAAAGGAAGAAAGGAAGGAAGGAAGGAAGAAAGGAAGGAAGGAAGGAAGGAAGAAGAAAGATAGACTGACGAGGAAGGATGGAAGATGAAAGAGAGTCATGCACAAGGCGAAAGACGAAGAACAGGGCGTTAACGAGATCCAACCAGTCTGGTTGAGGAGATTCAACCGAGTTTGAACTCGAATTTCCTTCCTATCCCACCTTCGCACACCACGGGTAGTTAGCATAATTCTGTTTATGAAACTCCCTGAGTTCTGGCTCGACTTCTCTCTTTCCCTACGCCCAGCCTCTTCCACTTCTAGCAGCATCGACCTTGTCGTACTCTTCCTTCCATTTTGGTCTTTCTCTCGTGTTCTGGGCAAACTAAATGTACCGCTTGCGTGCTTTGAATTCGATTTAATCTCGGCGAATAAGAAGAAGAAGAAAAAGAAGAAGAAGACAAAACAAGGTACATCGAACGTGTACCTTTTCTTCCCTTTACAAAAATGACAAAGAAAGACAAAAGATAAAAAAAAAAGGATGAAGACGAAGGGACTTTATCTGCGTATAAAGCCGTAATAAAAGTTGATATATTTTCTTCTTTGAAAGAAACAACCAAAAAAGAAAATAATAATAATAATAATAATAATAATAATAATAATAATAATAAAAATAAAAAAAATAAACAAGAAACACAAAAGGAAAAAAAAAATAAGAGCATCCACTACGTAAAATACAGCGTAATGATATTCTTCTCTGATATCATACATCGATCTATTACTCTTTAGAATATTTGCTACGGAATAATTAAGAGGATCCGGAAGTCAGATGTAAGATCCATTATCTACCATTGAAACTAGAATCAGTATCGTAGCAATAGGAAGAGCTAAAATACCAGAATTACCGTGCACTATCGACAAGTGGATTCCATTAGTGGAGTCCAGACAAGATCGTTCATCCTCGCCTATCGAGCTGGCGCCGAGATTGTCTGGCGATTCCTCGAAAAGCCAAACCTTGCGGAGTGGAAATCAAATCGCGGTGGAATATGCCGATAATTCGTGAAATGCAACTATATGGAGATGAAAGACAGATGGAAATGGAGAGGGGGAAGGTTCCTGGATTGTTCGGTTAATGTCCAGGTAACCGAAACGATTCGGTGGATCAGGTGAATCACTCTCTCTCTCTCTCTATGTATATATGTATATATATACACGTATACATATACATACATATATATATATATATATACACACACACACACACTCGTCGATCGTCCGATTACAGCGTTCTCTGGAGAATAGTTGGCATACTTGACATAACGTAACGTTCCTCGGTCATTGTACGAATGTACATATCTCATATACGTACGTACGTATATATACGTGACATGTATGTGTATGTAGATACGCCTATACGTATGGAAAACACTCTCGTAGTGAACTCTACGCATACGCGCATACGCACGTACGAACGTACGACCCCTTAGCCTTCTCACGTTGAAAGCAGCAGATACGTCCTGTTCATCGACGCTTATCAAGGGTCGTTGGATCGAGAGCGTGCGTGAACACCTAGCGGCGGCGTTAGCCGGGAGGAGTACATCGCGTTTCCTCGGTAAGGCATATATACCCAGATAGGTAGTACGTATCTACGTGCGGCAAATCGCGGTGAACGGTAACGCGAACATCGCGGGGCAGGAAAGGGGTGGCTCGAGGGTTGGCTCGAGGGCTGGACGGAGAATGATGGTAGGTCGTGCTGGTGCGAGAGCAAGGGTCGGTGACAAGGCAAGGGTCGTCTCCGTAGCATTCATAGGACGGATATATGCGCGGAGACAATGACGATGACGTAATTATGGTCGGTTAGGGTAATATCCCAGACTGTCGAGGCTCAACAATAGAACGCGACCAGGATCGAGGAAGAGGAGATGCGTACACTGTGCGTCTATCTCTCTGCGCGTACTCTATCGCTCTACCGCTGCTATCGTCTACCCATTCTCTTCGTCCTTATTCGTCTTGCGAGCCATCTATATCTTCTTGTAACTATGCCAAAATCATGTCTCTATCTGCTTAAGCTATCGTTCGTACGTTAGCTGGATAGCTCGTAAGCGGAACGTCTATCGGATGCGTATCGGTACGATTACTCTCGACTCTGTGTTCACGCTACTCTCGCCTTCTACAGAAGCTCTCGTGTCCTCCTCTTGTGTCAGATGTTAGATAGCCGATATATAGACGGAGTATGAGATATGGGCGTAAGGTTCACGTGTTTTAATCGAATTTCATGAGGAAACCATAGAACAAAGTGTGACCATGGTACGTGGGTTTTGTGATAACGGTTTAAACGACGCTGTATCTGACAATAATGGAAAATCTATTTCAATCGGTTTCATTTTAATATCGAATTTATTTCTTTTCTTGTTTTTTATCTATTGTTTATTTCTCCAAGAGCAAGGAACTACAAAAGAATGAGATTTTTCTTTTCTTCTTTCTTTCTTTCTTTTTTTCTTTCTTTCTTTCTTTCTTTTGAAATCTATTTTATCGATACAAGTATCACTGAAACATCATTAAATGGCTCTTTCTAAACCGATAAGGATAACCAAATCCAGAACTTAATCGAGTATTCCGTGCTATTAGAGATAATTCGAAATCCCCAACGATTATCATTACAGTTGCAGCGGTGCATTGAGCTCGTTCCTGCAAAGGGCGGACGGACCCTTGATTTCCCTGCCATTCTATTCCCTTTCTCCTTCCGACATGTGCAAATCGTGTGTGCACCCCGTAATGATGCACGATCGACTTCCCTTTGATTTTAGTACTGCACTCTGATAAGTACTTTTCATTATTATTTACCATCGATCAATAATTATTGTCAACGTATTATAATCTTAAATTGATAAGTATAAATATAACTCGCGTGTTCTTTTTTCTTTATTTTCTTTTTGTTTCTTAAATAAAAAATTAAAACGAAATAAGAACTAAAGCAGTTTCTACAAAATCTCGACGATAAAGTTCTAGTTTCACGCGGGCCAATTTAGAGAAAAGTCGCGATTTTCGTCGTGGGCGTTGCGTCAATGACACGAAACGGACTAAAGTACCTATCTACCAACGTGACACGCGTTCATGATGCTGAATATTCTACCTCCTGACGAGCTGTCATCACCAATTATAACCCATTCACTCTTCTACCATGGGTTAAATTATCTGTAGACCATCAGATCTTCCTATCCTTGTCCTTCACCAAACTCTTTTTCGAATCTGTATATTTTATATGTAATATCTTTATACGGAAAATAAATCTCTAAAATTAATTATCTATAACGTATAATTAGCTACAACATATATATATATATATATATATATATATATATATATATATAATTAAATTGGTAATTATATATAGCTTCTATTATGTATAACTAATTGAGAATGTAGAGGAACAATTTCAGAAATTTATTTAATATATAATGTTGATGATATTAAAGTATTATATATTAATATTCTTATACATATGTATATACGTATTATTAAATTAAATCAACGAGAACAACATCAATTAAAATGGTCTAATTTTATTAATGGAAAATGCGATCGTCAATTTTCTCTTCATTTCGCAGAAACATCAGTGAAGCTAAAAAAGCAAACGTTGCACGACAAGCTGTTTTGGTTAGCCAGTGATCCGAGAGGGGAACAACCTAACGGCACGGTGCGTCGGGATACAATGGCTCCTTGATTACGCGTCGCCGGGTCGAGAGAGTCGTTCCAAACAAATATAAATAAAAAAGAGTAACTCCTCCCTCTATCTCTCCCTCTCTCTTTCTTTTTGTCGACGTTAACGCGACGAGGCGGACCACCATCGACGCGAAGGAACATTGTGAGATAAATAGAGAAGGATGTTGTTAGAAGAACGTCCTGCTACTCAAATTTATCCTTGAATAATTTTACGACAGATAATAATAATAGTAATAATAATAATAATAATAATAATAATAATAATAATAATAATAATAACAACAACGACAATACAATTGGAAAAATTAAAAAAAAAATTGAAAAAGAAAGGTCAGTTCTCCACGGTTTTATCTATCCTGTTATTTATTTATCAAATTTTTGATACGAAGTAGAATGAACTTAAAAAATGACATTTTCATTTTCTTTCTAATAAATAAATCGTTGTTGAATTCTCTCTCTCTCTCTCTCTCTCTCTCTTTTTTGAAATAATTTAATTTAGGTAGATAAACATCAGCCTTATAAAATTAACAGATACAAGAGTAAAAATGACAAAGAGAATATATATTCTACGTCGACAAACCGCACGGTTACCACGTCAAATATTTGATTCGCTAACCCCTTTGCAAATCGCAAAACCTAGGTTCTACATTTTCTCCTAGTACAATCCTTACAAACGCGTTATTCGGTCCCATCTGAATCGTAACCATCTCCACAGGTTGATTCAAAATTCAATAGATAAAAGCGAGGTATTTCTCTTCCTATTTCCTGCTATTTTAATCCCATCGTATACGAACTTTCCGAGAAATTTCAAAATCGATGCTGATAGTTCTAGAAGCTAAAATAAACTTTCTAGCTTCATATAAAGGATGTAATATAATCAAATTAAATTTTTTACAGTTTTAATATAGACTAAGTAATGTTGACGAATGATATTAACGTAATTCCTGTATCGATCCACTGAGTTTATCCTTGAAAAGGAATAGAAAGAGAAAAACATAGAAAGAGATATAGAAAAAGAGAGACACACAGAGACAGAAAGAGAGAGAGAGAGAGAGGACAACTATACGTCTCATAGACAGACAGTCAAGATTTAGGTGTATTTTAACGAGCGATGAGTACAACCAGGAAGGCAAAGATGTCAACGGCGAGGACGACGAAGACAACGATGACGACGATGACGACGACGACGGCGACGTCAACGGCGACGACGATGATGACGACAACGAGAACGACGACGTCGGGGACCAAATATACGTTTACATGAAGATGGTGGTGGTAGCTAAGTATAGCACGGCAGACTAGACGGCGGCCACTCTACATAATTGCTAGCTATTGTGCGGTGTGTGTACGCTCTATACCCTCTCGGCAACCGACTCTGAAGCTTCCAGGGCTTTCCCCAAGGCAAATTTATTTTTCACCACCGTTCCTAACCTTCGCTAACTCTTGGGACAGCCGAAAGAGAAAGAGAAAGAGAGAGAGAGAGAGAGAAGATAGAAAGAGAAAGAAAAGAAAGAAGAATCGTGTGGTCAGCCACCTTGTCGAGCGAACAAGTAGTCAGTAACTGAGAGGCAGATTAACAAGGGAATGGCTACTCTCCTAAGTCGTTGACTTTAAAAGTCGAATAAGCTATTGTTTATTTTAACGTTAAAATAAAGCCATCGAGAAATGTTATAACGAGATCCGATAAGATTTATTTCTCCGTTTTTGTTGCTTTTTCTTTTTTTTTTATTTTGAAATAAAAAAAAAGAAAATAAAGAGAAAAAAGAGAAAAAAAAGGAAAGTAAAGGAAGAGGGTCATCTCTTTCGAAACTGGACCGTACTTTTATTCCTAGCTATTTCCTTCTACGCATTGCAAGATCTCTTCCGATGATAAAAATCGCCGAGCGATAAGAGCGAGCAGTGGTTCTAATTTAAGCGCTTTTTCAAAACTCCATCTTCCTATCTCGTAGGAAGAAGTGGAAAGTAGAAATGGACGGACAGGATGGATTCGAGTAATCGTGTGTTTGCTAGACGAAATAAGCAGAGTTTACGTTAGTCAAGCATCGTATAGGATTTCAAACTGTGACGATGGTAGTGACGAAGAAAGGTCGTGGATAGGACCTGGACGCCTGCGCTCAAAAGAGTGAGTAAGCGAGTAAGAGAGAGTAAGAGAAAGAGAAGACAGAGAGAGAGAGAGAGGAAGAGAGAGATAGACGAGGGAAGGGCAAAAGCGTTCATGCAATGCAGATCGTTAAAGCAACCTCGCGTCGGTGACCCGAATGTGGCTTATGGAGACAAACTGTGTGGCTAAAAAAAAAAGAGAATGGGTGAAAAGGCGAAGAAGACAGAGAAGTAGGAACGAAGAAGAATCTCTGGACTGATGTTCGCTTCCTCGTTTTATTTTTCTCTATCCTTATTCCTTTCTCTCTCTCTCTCTCTCTCTCGCAATTCGTATCTTCCGATTTATTTTCGTAAATTTGCACCGGCACGTCCAAACTAACGACGCATTGTGAATTCGTTTATTTGCACGAGACCTTCCAGCATCCCGTTTGTTTGTTTATTCGCAAATTTTCCGTTATTTACCACAAATTTTCTTCCCAAGTCATTTGAAAAAGATTATTTTCTTAATTTTCAATACCAGATGAAAATGAAGACCTTTTGTAATCGGCATACTAATCTCGTTCGCCGGTTAAAAATTTTCTTCACGATTTGTCGAGTCAAGGAACGAGTTTATTTCAAGATTTGACACTTTGCTTTTTAACGGGTTCATTAAATCCGCATATCTCTCGTCACTATATCGTTCGCTCGTTCATTTCTACACTGAGTGAAAGCAGCGTTAATCGCGATGCTGCGAAAAAGAGTATTAATGTGAGCAATGGGAGAGTGAGAGAAAAAGAGAAAGAGAGATAGAAAGAGGGAAGAAGAAAAAAAGAATAGGTGAGGTAGTCCGTAGATTAACTCTTAGCTCAGAGCAAGCGGTTACAGGAGCAACGGGGGTTGGCAAAAGCAGACGCACGCAAGTTGCAGCTGACAGGGTGCACCTTGCTCGACAACTTAGAAAACTCGTGTCGGAGTAAGGGGAATATAACGGAGCGTGCTACTTCTATTTTCTTCTCTTTTTCACCCTGATCCTACCCTTCTTGTGATATATTTTGAACTCTGCTCTTCTTCTCCCTCTACCTCTCTTTCTTTCTTTCTCTTTCTCTCTCTCTCTCTCTCTCTCTCTCTCTCTCTCTCTCTCTCTCTCTCTCCCTTTCTTTTTTCCTCTTTCTCGCCTCTGTACTATCTTATTATACTAGAATACCATATAGAAAGACACAGCATTAATTACTGGAGACTGTTAATTATCAGGACAAGTTATATTCGGGAACATTTTCGTTTGTCTCCTATGAAAGAATAGAGCTTTAATTCTCTTCTTGCTGTTCTATTGTTAGACGACTACTTTTGAAGCGAGCTTCTTTGTGTTTCGAAGCAGTCGGTTATATCATTAGCAAAGATGAAAATATTTTCTAAAGGACGTCGTCTGAGAGATGTAGCTGAGAAAGTATTGTTTGATTTCGATGTAGCGCGTGAATATTATTACCCGTGATAGAGTACATATCTCGATTAAAATTATTCGCAAATTTAACTTCTGATGTTAACATTTTTTTTCAAAAGTTCATTTCATAATGAAAAATTTCTCGATCGTCAATTTAATGCTAGTTCTTATTATAAGCAAAACGGAAGAGATAATGTATTATTCTCAAGAATATCGGGAACGACGTACAAATGGGTGGACAAAGTATCGTGGAACGTCATCCCTGTTTCGCAGATAATGGTTTACGTAAAACGCGATATTTTATCCACGGCAAAAATTCAATTTGCCGCAGCAAAGTGCCGGATCGGGTTTTAAAATTTCTGATATTGCGGCGAGTTTATGTTTTCCGAAAAAAAGAAAGAAAGAAAGAAAGAAAAATAATTAAAGACAGAAAAAAAAGAGAGATAGAGAGAGAAAGAGATAACAATCCTTACAGGATCGTGTCAAAATGAAAGATATCAAAGTAAAACCGATTAAAAATTAAACTGTTTAATATTTCACTTGTTTACAATTTAAAATATCCGACCTTAGAAAATAAAAATAATTTCGATTAAAGGAGAAAGCAAAAAATCTTACGAGGTACGAGAAATTCATTTATTCGCGTTTTACGAGAAAGAAAGAAGGTAAGCGAGAGAGAGAGAGAGAGAGAGAGAGAGAGAGAAAGAGAGAGAGAAAAAAAGGAAGAGAGAGAGAGAGAGAAAGAGAGGGAAAAAGAATACATAGTCATCTCGTTAAGGTCTACGGAAGCGATACTTTACATCGAAAGTGCATTAAAGCGTTACGAAACGATTCGTAAAGGAAGGCGAAGCGTGCAACGATCGTGTCGTCTACGAAACGGAATACCGTAATACCGTAGACGCGTCTGGAGATCGATACTAAACGTAGAACGAATCGACGAAGTCGTTATTTAAAAGACGGGCGAAATCGGAAAAGGGAAGGCGGTTGAAAAGGGGGACGTAAAAGAAAAGTAAGAATTTGCGAGCGACGGAGGAAAACTTTTGCATCGCGTACCGAAATCTTCTTTCCTTTTCACTCTTTCTCCCTCTAGTTCTCTTTTCCCCTCCTCCCCACCACCCTCGTCCATACCTCCCCTTCTCCTCTTCCTTCATCACTTTCTCTCTTTCTTTCACTCTCTGAGAAATACTACGAGCTGCCAACAGACGCACTTGATTTCACCCGACGAGCTTGCAATAGGTGCCGAACGCGATATTTCCCGTCGAATTAAATTCTACGATTATGTAGAAGGAAGAATCTCGCAAAGAATTTTCGTCGATCCCTTTGACGGTTTACACTCGGGAAATCTTCTTCTAAGGTCCCTTCAAAGTAAGGGAAGAGATCCTTAATCTTTCGATCTCTGATTTTCCAGCAAATATTTATGCAAGGACTTCAACGTCATAGAGGTAGACCACCACCAGTCGTCGGTTGCAGTTCGAGAGAGAGAAAAAAAGGGGAAAAAAGAGAAAAAGGGAAAGAAAGAAAAAGATTAGAAAATTATTATCTTTACGTCATTACTTTCGTGAAATTCATGATACCGATCTCTCGAAGAGCATAAGAAAATACTCCGGAAATATTTTTCGACAAGAAATACGAGGGTGGATGAAAGAAAGAGAAAAAGAAAGAAACAGAGAGAGAGAGAGAGAGAGAAAGAGAGAACGCTATGGTTAGTGCCAATACATCGTATACTGAACGTTCGCTAAAGTAAAATAGAGAAATATCGGTTAGATTAGTCGAAGAGGCATTGCCATGGTAGAAGACAGGGTACAGTTCCGTGCCATCGTGAGTAGACCTTCGGTGAGGCGGGGTGAGAGTTAAATAAAGCTTGTGGGATCTCCGACCCTTAACCCCCCGCTCCTTTTATCTCTCTCTCTCTTTTTCTCTCTCATTCTCACAAACCATCGTCCCACTCACCCCCAATTCTCTTTCCCCGTTTATCCAAAGCGCGAAGCTTCGTTCGGTGCGGAAAACGTTGCTTTAGAGCTTTAAAGCTGCCCATAGTCGTACTCCTTTTACCATGTTCGTTCTTTTAACGAGTGAAAAAAGAGAGAAAAAGATTGAGCAGAGGTAAGGGTAAAGAGAGGAGAGAAAGTAGAGGAAATATTCTAACGCACTCTCTCCGGAGGCGCTCCGATTTTCGTTATTTATTTATTTTTTCTCTTTATTTTATTTTGATTCTTCTTTTTATCTTTATTATCTTTTTTATTATTTTTTGTTTTGTTTGGAAATCTTTTTTTCGCATCGACTAAATCCTTGTTTCCACGCGTAAATACGCGTGTTAACTCTTACCGGGGAAAAAGAGAGGACGTTAAAATTACATGTAGATACATACACGAGGCGTATATATCGCACGTAATACAATAGATTTATCCCTTCTTGTTTTACGAGCGCATCGCTACTACAGCCTGCCGGTGAAAATAAAAGGGAATAAGGGAAGAAAAAAAAGAGATAAAAAAGGTGTATGTACAGGATAAATGGCAGGAACGTTAGTCGATCGAATATCCATGCCGTTCTTTCGCTTTTATACCTTTGCACTTGTGAATCCTGCGTTGGCACTCGATAAGCGATACAAAGAAATAGTAGTCGATTGAAAAGCGTCGAAGTTATTGGAAATCGATGGATGACAATGCGGAAACTTTACGAGTACGGTCGTGTTTTTAACGAAAAATGTTGTTTTCAAACGAGACGTTTCAGAAAGGGACAGAGACAAATAGAGACGAAGGGAGATAGAGATAGAGATAGATAGATATAGAGAAAGACAGACAGAGAGAGGGTGGGGGATAGATGAACTCGCATGGTCTGAACGAACATTCGTGATTATCGTTGAGAATGAAACGTAAAGTCGCGCTAATCCGAGGAAATTGGAATCGGAAAAAGAAAAGAGAAGAAAAGGAAAAAGAATGGAGATAGTATTTTATCGCTCGAGAGGATATATTATTCGAAAATAATTTGATAGATCTATTTTCTTAAGACCCGAAGAAAATCGTTCTTTATTTTATATCAGAGATAATAAAAATAAATCGAATAACGTAATTAAATCGATGAAAATTCGACTATCGGATGATTCGTTCGTGCGCCGACGAAGAAATATAAATCGAAAGGAAATAGAGCGATGACATTCGGGACGAAGGATAGGAATAGGAGGAGGAGGAGGAGGAGGAGGAGGAGGAGGAGGGGAAGAAGGAGGAAAGGACGGGTGGTAAATGGGAGAGGAGATGGAGAGACGAAGGACATGGCTCTGATTAGCATGCAAACTACGCACGACGCTTCGTGTTACCTCCGCGTGCCTCGGAAAATTTGTGCGCCATTTGTGTGTCCGTGTAAGAGCCCTCGTATGTAAGTGTGTATGGTGTACGTCGTTTCACACGAGCGTGACAATAACGAGACAGCGACAACGGTTCGCGAACCGACAAGAGAAAATCAACGAATGAAACGACAAAACCCAAGGTGGCCCTTCGAAGGAATAAAGTATGCTCGGAAAACATATTCAAAGTGGAGAAAAAGGAAGACAGAGATAAATAGATAGATAGATAGAAAGATGGATAGATGGGGAAGGAAGAATATTTTCTTATTCTATTCTACTCCAATGCAGAAATATCGACAGTACCGGTAAAATAAGAGAAAAACAATAGGAAATTCTATAAAATATATATAAAATATAAGAGTCACGTGATTGAACGGCGAGTAAAAAATATTAAGGTAGAAAAAAATGACCGCAACTTAAAGACGAATAAGGAGACGATGAAAGAGAATGAAAGAGAAGAGATACCACACAGAAAGAAAACGAAGAGAGCGTAACGGAGATTGGTAACGTTCGAGATACTGCACGGCAGTGGTTCACCATAATGGCCACCAATTACGATAAACGCGCGAAAACAGGGCCCGCATTGTCGCTTCTCTCTCTTTCTCTCTTTCTCTATGGCGGTTAGTAGAGAATCGCTTACCGAGAGTGGAACGGAACTCGGAGTACTCGATGGCGATAAAAATACAGCCAAAGAGATGCCTAACCAGCATTCAATGCCAAGCTTTGTGTGTATCTAACACGCGATCCATCGAAATCGTCTTGGCCCATAGCCGATTCTTTTCTTAACCAGCAAGTTCATCGATCCAAAGTCTTTCGATGCTTCTCATTCTTTTTTTCTTTTTCTTTTTATTTATTTATTTTTTTTTCTTTCTTTGACATTACTCTTCTCGCATTTCTTCAATCAACATAGACTATGCAACTCTTGGAAAAATAATAAAAAAAAAAAAAAGTAAAGAAAATACGTATTATTTACCGGAAATATTAGTCCCTCTATATCTTATCACCCCTAAGTCGATAATATCGTTTAATGATACTGCTTTGATCTTGTCTCCACACAAAAAATTGTTTTTCTGATATCTCTTCGTTTTAACGTTTCCTTTCGGCTTTCTTTTGACTCTCATTCTTCTATGTTAATTTGTATCGTTTATCTTTACTTTTCTCTTATTTCCTTTTAAATCGAAGAATTTAAGAATGGCTCGAAGATGTTTCAGAAGTAAACGTTAATGTCCTAGAGACGTTTTAGACTCGACTCGAACTACGTTCGTTTGAATTTACATAATAGCGTGACCGCCTTTTTCGGGGTTCTTGTTAAACACAGAAAGAGAGACGTTGTTTGTCGTTTATAAGTGTTTTACGAGCCGACGAGGAAAGAAACCACCAAAGTTTACGATACTTACTATTTGCGTGGGTCGCCCTTTATGCGTCTTTTAAACGGAACTCTACACGAATTTTTTCTTCTTCTTCGTCTCTTTTTTTTCTGTTTAAAATAAATCTTCTTTTTGTCGAATGAGAATGAAGATTGTTATATAAATAAACTACTTCGATCTTTTAGAAAATACTTTTGAATCGTTCAGATCGCTCGAACACATTGATCATTCCGATCGAAGCGATAATAATCTCCTAACATTTGTCTCATCAATTTAAGAGACAACGATTTAAACATTTCCACTATATACTACGTTGTCGAAAATTTGTCCTGAGAGATAAAAAAAAAAAAAAAAAGAAGAAGAAGAGAAAAGAATTGTAAGTTGTAAATATACCTTTATGATATAAAATATAATACTCATTACAATAAAATGACAATTATTTATGAATCAATTAAATGTATAAAGTTTGGAAAATTGAATAATGTACGATATATGATATATCAAATGTAGCTTTGAATTTTTATTTGAAACTTTGATAAAAACTTTCTTAACTATTCAATACATATGTATGTATCTAAGTGGCAATAAGTACTAAACTTCGCTTTTGTAAAATATCTTCATATTACGAAGATCAAGTCGTGTTCGTACTAAGAGGAGTGTATATGTGAGTGGGTCGAACCTGTAAGAGCGGTGTAAATCTTCTGAGTGGGTTACATACGGGAGTAGATATAGAGTACACGCATACTACTCTATTTTCCTCTTTCTATCTACCAGACGATCATGCTTTCTCAGACTAGTGACTTTCTCTCTCTCTCTCTTTCTTTCTTAGTCTAAAAGACAAGGAATAAGAAGAAGAAGAAGAATCCAAGTGATGCTTCAAGAACATCGTCGTTTGCAGATTATCAGAATAAAGTTGCCTTCCTGTCCTCGACAGCACCACGCGACAACACTAAAACGCACTCTTTTCCATCCTTCTCTTACCCAACAGAATGATCTATTTTTCGTTAATTTAAGACCCGACTAGAATGTCAATGATTCGTCTTATTTTCGAGCACTCGTAATCCTTTCAAAAATCGTATCATAAATCATCTTACAAAAGCTCGACGATTTATCGATTTTGCTCGATAAAAAGTTTTCTGAATTTTTTTATGGACATTTGGAATTGAAGAGGAAAAAAAAGAAAAAGAGAAAGAGAAACCACAACCGGAAGAGAAATTATTTTCTTTTCCCTTTTTTTTTTTTCGTCGGATGATCCATAATTCAGCTTTTTCTTTAGTACGTACGATCGAAATTGTTGATCGTAGGAAAGCCGAAATATACTAAGCACTTAAGTTTCTTGTTCGGCACGAATTACGAGAGATCGTCGATTTTATGTGTAAAGAACGATCGTTTAACCGACTTCTTGTTTTATTGTTATAACGATAAAAAGTAAGTGTGTTCTTGCGACGAACATATGATCGCGTGACTGTCCCTCTTTTCCTCTCCCTTGCCCCACCTCATCTCCTTTCCCCTTATATCATAGTATCGAGTTAAAATGGGTTAAACGAGTTACCATATCGTAGGTGAACGAGGGAAGCGGAGATTAAGATCCGGCTGAACTTCGCGGAGACTTTACTAAATTTGACGCAATAGTTTGTCTTAACTTTCTTGAGATCGTAAACCCGATTATTTCATACTACCTAATGAAGATAAATTACTATACCGTTACAGGGTTAATCAGATTGTTTTTGGACAAAAACTAATTCCCTTTTTCTCTCTCTCCCTGTCTCTCTCTCTCTATCACTCTCTTTCTCTCTGTCTCTGTCCGTCTTTCACCATACATATATATCCAGATTTTAACGTTTAAATGTAATATACGATTTAAGAAAAGGAAAGAATTCGGTTCGAAAATGGAAGCGTTAAATCTTCAAAGTCATTACCGAACGCGATAGAGGGTGAATTTTTTGGCGTATCCCGTTCGAATTCGAGTGCCGATGACGTACGTTCTATCCTCGGCTTTCTACAACAGCCAATCTATCCTTCTATTCCATTTCACTTCCTTCGTCTTCTCTCACCACTACTTTGGGACACAATGAGACCCTCCTCGTCGATGGTCTCTCGAACACTTGAAATATGGTTACAAGCCGAACGACCTCGAGACCGGGAACACCTTACGATGTCCGGCTGGAATGAAACTTAGATTTTATTGCCAAGAACCCTGAGCTTCAACGATGACCTCTACCAATTTTATGTACGATCCTATCCCACCACGTACTCCTGTTTTCGAACGTACGTCCAATATCATTCCCAGCAGCGTTCTCTCCTGTTTCTATGAGATTATAGGTCTTTCTCTCTCTTTCTCTCTCTTTCTCTCTCCCTCTTTTCCTTTATCGTATCCGGCCTTTTCATTCCGGAAATATTCTTCTTAGCGATGAAACGCCCGTTCAATGATTGTTCCAAAATTTCTCTCATGGTACTACGAATATAAAGTGTACTTCGGTTTCTCGAGTGTCGAGAGTTGATAGCCAGTATAATCCATGCGAGTGTTTCTAGTGCTACTTTAAATATCAAATTTTCTCCTTATCGTCTCTCGTCGTTTTCGTTCTCTCTCCATCTCTCTCTCTCTCTCTATCTATCTATCTCTATCTATCTCTATCCATCTCGTTCGATTTAAGTGTACATAGAATAATAATTGACATTAGTATTTATTAATCATTCGAAACGAGTAATGAATTAATCCTTCAAATCATTGATTAAAAAGGTTAAAGGTTAATTATCGGTTAAAATTCCGATAGAATATCATTTACATGAATTAACTTCACTGGGGTAAAGGTTACGGCGAAGTTTTATAACGAGATAATATTATTATTCCCGTGTATTTGCCGTGGAACCAGTTACCTCGAGTTTAATACGTTTGATTTGGATTTTAGTCGAAGGACTAAATTATCAGAATAAATTTTCTTTCGCTAATCGTGTATTTTTGTTTGTTTGTTTGTTCTTTCCTTTTTTCATCGTAAAACCGATTTATCGTGTAAAAAATTTCATATTACTTTGGAAATAAACACTCTGCGTTGTACTCACTTCCAAAAAACAACAGAGACGATAGCTGCCATCAGAAGAAGGACCACCGCGCACGTGATAATCAAGGCAGTGCTTTGTAGCGACGGATTCGTATGGTAAGACGCGTCGATCATCTGAAAAAAGAAAAAGAGTATTAATTATACAATTAGCCGTAAGAAACGATCATTAGAAAAATGACATTGTTTTATTATATCAATTTCAAAAGCGACGGCGTTAAATTCGCACCGGTATGTCGACTTTTCTGACGACAAGTTCGTAGGAGTTCATTTAATACCGTTGAACGTGAAGTTAATTAAACTCTTTGCGTAACTAAGTAAGAAAAAATAAAATTAAAAAGAAAAAAAAAGGAGAGGAAAAAAAATAAAAGAAGGAAAGAAAAAGAATAAAAAAAGAAAAGTAAAAGGGAAAAAAAGGAACAAGAAAAACGAAAGAAAACGAAAGAAAAACGAAAGAGAAGGAAATAAGAAAAAAGAAATTGAGGAGGAACGAGTAGAAGGGAAAGCAAAAGTAAAGAGTGGGCAAGGATGAAAGATGCAAGGACGAAAGCAAAGTAGGAGGACAGGAGAAGGTGGATCTCCGCTTTCCTTAATATTAATTACCGCCTGCTAATTACTTAATTTATTTAAGCTTTCACGTAGTAAGATTTTTACATTACAACTCGGACGTGCGACACAAAGGGAAAGCACCACGATGAAAAAGTTAAATAAAAAGTTTTTTAATTTTTCCCTCTTAAACGTATTCTCAGCGGTCTTTCGTGCTCTGGAATACGGTGCTGATAATTTTCCGCGAAAAAGTCGAAGACGTACGCGTCGTGATATCATGAAGAAAAACTACCTCTATTCGTTGACTTCATTATAGCAAACTCTATAATATTAACGATTAATGATTATCTTTCCAAGTACAAAAACGAGTCAATGAAACTTTTCGTAAATCTTGGAATTCTCGTTTCTCATCGATCTTTTTTACAGTTTATAATTTTTTTTTCTTTTTTTTTTTTAATACGTTTAGACGATTTGTCTTCTTCTTCTTTTCTTTTTGAACGCGAATACACGTGGAAAAAATATGAAAGTATCTTACTCGAACTAAAAATTAAAATCGTCATTTTGAAAATCATTCGTTGAAAATCACGTAATTATATCCGACGTTAATTTAATGTTAAATAAAATCTATCCTTTCAACGTTATCTCGTCGATGTAGACAAAGCGACCGGATTCGATCTCGAGAGAATAATTAGCAATATGCCGGACGTTATATGGAAAAGTAAACGAACTAAACTTGTATTGCAAATTGGTTTCAAATACAAACTCGCGTGGAAATGATTAAGGTCGAGGCAGCCATCAACGCATGCAAAAAAAAAAGAAAAAGAAAAAAAGAAAATTGGCATCCCTATCTAGAAGCGAGGATCCTTTGTCAGTACGATTGTTAAACGAAATTACGAACTCAATGCTACGCGTTTTCCAGATACTCGTTAAAAGAAATGAAAGAGAAAGGAATAGGGAGAAATAGAAAGAGAAAGAGAGAGAAAAAGAGAAAGAAAGAAAGAGAGAGAGAGAGAGAGAGAACAAACGCGTTTGGAAATAGCGATCTCGGGAAGACGGACATCCCGAGCAATTAATACAAACTTCATTGTTATAACAAAAAGAAACAAAAAGTATGCTATTAAAGGTTACAATGAATAAATCGAAGAAAACAATTTTGACGAATATATATATATATATAAGTATAAACGACGTATACATAGACGAATATATTCTTTTCGAAAAAAAAAGGAAAAGAAAGAAAGAAAGAAAAAAAGAGCAATTCGTCGAGCGATACTTTTACATAATATCTTCGTAAATACATAAGCTCGTCGTTTGTCAATTAAATATAATAAATCCAAAAAAAGAAGACATCGATATCGTAGAGAAAAATTCATTGTCCTTTAATCGATCAATAAAATACCATAGAAAACGATATGCCAGAGAAGCGACAACGTCCAACTTCCGAGATGAATTTCCGATGTAAATCGTAACAATGCATCGAATCTTGTCGGGTATTTCGCGATAACTCGTCTGTTACTTTTGAAACTTCGATTGAAACTTATTTTCGTCAATCTTATATCGGAGCAGTAGTATCCGATCGAACGATACTACGAACTATACTATGAAATATACTACGAAATATACTACGAAATATATGTGAAACTAGTATTCTATTGAGAACGAATACTTATGTAGATACGTATATAAAGTACATGATATGCAAACCGAATACACATCGAGCTTAGAAAGAACGGGACGAAACGGTGCCCTATAAGGGAGAACAGCAAGCGGAGCACAGTAGCGGTAGTGGTTGCAAAAGGGAGGAGGAGGATGAGGAGGAGGGTGATATCAATGGATAGTGCTCTTTGGCTGGCTCGTGTTACGTGTCGCGCCTACAAAAAGGGAAAGTGATTTTCATCCGAGGGGAAGGAGAATTTGCAGGAAGGAGAGACTTCCTTCTGGAAGAGTATAATCCACTATACCTATGTATACAGTAAGGTAACCAAGCAAGGAAGCAAGAAAGCAAGGAACAACTCTCTCTCTCTCTCTCTCTCTCTTTCTCTCTCTCTCTCTCTCTCTCTCTCTCTTTCTTTTCCTTCCTCCTACGATCCCCTATTCCTGGTTTCGTCGATTCTTCGAAGCTCGTCGATCGATGGTGTTGGTTGCCACTATATACGAGGCAGGCGTTTACCTGCCTCGGGAAAAGGTGATAAAAGCCGAGTGCTCTGCTATTGGAATAACAAGGATAGAACTATCCACGCGCCAGCAACTGCGTCCTTCTCATATCATGATAAGGGCATGCCTGTGGAGAGAGAGAGAGAGAGAGAGAGAGAGAGAGAGAGAGAGAGAGAGAGAGAGAGAGAGAGAGAGAGAGAGAGAGAGAGAGAAGGAAGCGGAAGAAGATAGGGTGAGAATATGCTGCGAGATAGAATATATTGTGTTACTTGTCGTTTGGCATCGGCCCAAGAAAAGCAACATTTATCAAAGAGAAGTACACACGCACACTACGCACTTCTTTGCGAACGACTTTCTTTTTCCTCTTTTTCCTTCTTCGAAGGAAAACTTCTTTCTTGCGTTCTCTCTCTATCTTTTCATCTTTTTTCCTTCTATTCTCCTTGTCTCACTTAGGTGAAAGCAGCACGTTTCCCTTTTTCCTTCTCTCTCCTCCCTCTCTCTCTCTCTCTCTCCCTTTCTCTCTCTCTCTCTCTCTCTCTCTTTCTGTCTGTCTGTCTGTTTCTGTCTCTCTCGCTTCCCCTTCTTTCTCTTTTCGTCTCATTTTCTCTTTGGACCCTAGCGAAAGCTCATCGCTCATCATTACGGAGATATTAATGGCGTCGGCTAATGGATTCAGCCGAGAGACTACCACCCAGTAAGAGAATCTCTTCCTTTCTATTCTATGCCTATACCTCCCACTTTTCTTCTCACCCCATCCTCTTTCTCCTTCTCCTTCTCCTTCTCCTACTCTCTCTCTGTCTCTGTCTCTCTCTCTCTCTCTCTCTCTCTCTCTCTCTCTCTCGCTTACCATGTTTTCTCTTCCACTCACGGAGAAATTTGGAAAATAAAGCTACTCCGGAATGATATATCGCCTTTAGCGTTGGTTCCTAAGCAGAGCTAGAAAGATAGACAGATATATATGTACATATATGGAAAAAGAGAGAAAGAGAGAGAGAGAGAGAGAGAGAGAAATAAAAAGAAACAGAGAACTCGAAATAGCGTAGAAAAAGAGGTTTCTTCATTCTGAATCTCGTTCTCGTAGAGGGGTGCGAACGAAAAAAGTGGAATGGAACGATGCCAGGAAGGAAAAAAATATTTATCTTCCGATTTTGTATGAGTGGATTGTACATAAGAATTTCGATGAGTCTGCTACGAGAAATCTGTTTGAAAAGAATTCGAGGGTAGTGAAGAGTGGAGAGAAGATGCGATAGAATAAAAAATAATCAGGAATAGGACAAAAAGTCATTTCGAGAAAAATTATTGGCGATACGACGAAATCGACTAGGATTAATGAAAGTTCTCGTTGTATTTTGCTTGGTATTATTATATGCAACGGTAATATATACTCGAGTTTGCATTTAACTCCCGCGAGATATACCTGCATTTACCTAATGCAACACGGAACGACGAGAATGAGAATGAAAGCTGATGTTGCTGTAACGAACTGTTAGATAAGGGATACGTAAATATCTTTTCTTATTTAAACGTTCAAACAATTACATTGAATTTATGGGAATATCGCTAATAATATTCTCCCTGTTGCTTTTCGAATGAAATACGTTTGGAATAATTTAAAGTTAAGTTATAAAAAAAAATTTTTAATAGTTCCCAATTAATCAATTTCTTTCGTAATTAATGTATAAAATAAAATAAAAAAAAAAAAACAAACAAACAAACGTGGGAATAGCAAACAGATCGTAGTACTTTTTTCATTTATCTTTTCTAAAGTTTCAAGTTATCATCTCTATTTTTTATATCATTTGCAAGAGAAAAAAAATGGAAGAAAATAGCATGAATCGTTTAAAGAAATCATGGAGTTGAATCAGTGGTATTTCTTGAAAATGGAAGAAGCTCTATAGTAATTATTCTGGTGTATTCTTATAGCTGAAAAGAAGATCGCCGAAAATCGAATGTGAAAGCTCGAGAAAGTGAAATCTGAGATGGCGTATTGTTTCAACGACGATAACGATGATAGAAAAAGAAAATGAGAACAAAAAATAACATATCGCGACTCTTCCTATCTTCGTACATCCAAGTTTAATTTTTTTTGCTCTCATATTATTTAAAAAATTAATGATACGAAATAGATCGATAAAAATATTATTATTTTTAAATTTGCGATTGAATATTTCTATAAAACAACATTAGGACACTTTCCAACATTCTATTAAATCGTTCTCAGAAAACATTCTAACAAATCTAATCCCCAAAAATGTTCTTAGAACTGATTAATAATTGCTAATGCAATTCAAATTGTTATGATAATAAAATAATACATTTGTATAAAACAAATAATTCAAGCAATTGTTTTGGCCAATAAGCAATATCTAAATTTTTACTAATGTATATTTAAATAAATAACGTTAATGTTTTCTATTAGAAAAATGTTTTGTATTCTATAAATAAGTAATATAACGCTATTGTATTTTATATTGAAAAAATATTTGATATCATATATGTAAATAAATTATACTATATATGTAGTATTTTTTTTTCTTTTTATAGAAAATATTTAGTATTTCATATATAAAAACATAAACATAGAGACTAATTTGTTTATCTAGATATAAAACACTTTTAGTATTTTATATTTAAATAAAAAACAAATATTCTTTATTCAATCAATATCTTTTATATTAAAAATCCCATTATTTATTGTTCAACCCGAAACATTGATTTTCAACTTTGCTCGTAAATATGAGCGTTCGAAATAATTATCCATGAAAAAGAACAATTGTTAACGTCTCTCCTTTCTTTTCTTCTCCCTTTTCTCATTATTTCCTCTTCAAAAAAAAAAAAAGAGCAAGAGAGGAAAAGAGTGAATGAGTGAATAAGAGAAAAAAAAAGTAGGAGTTCGTGTAAGAATTAACCGCCATGAAAACCAATGAACTTCCTTTAATAATTTGTGCAAGGAATGAAAAAAAAAAAATAAAGTAAAAAAAAAAGAAAAAAATCTAGAAGATAAAGAAAAAAAGCAAAATGGAAAGATAAAGAAATTTAGATCTCAGATTCTTTCTTTTTCAATAATCCTCTTAATAATTACTACGTCTAGCGCTTGGCTTTGTTTGATACTCGACCACGATCTTCGCTCGAATATCATCGGCTTTAGGAATTGGAGGATCGTAGGAAGTGAGTAGTTTATTCCCTCTCTCTCTCTCTCTCTCTCTCTCTCTCTCTCTCTCTCTCTCTCTCTTTTTCTCCCTCTCTATCTTTCTCTCTCTTTCTCTGCGCGAGCGCGCTTAAGTCTACGCGAAAAGCTCACTAGGGGTTCGGGCGTCGATGCGCCGACGGTTTGAAAGGTGGATGGAAGCAGAGTAGTGGCAACCGGTAACCAGATATCCGATCCAATTAATGGGATCCTCTTGGAAAACTCTGCCAGCTACGTTTCGTTCAACGTACGCAATAACGATCTGTAAACTGTTCGAATGAACGAACGAACGAACGAACGGACGGATGGACGAACGAACGAACGAACGAACGAGGAAACGGGAATCGAGTCTTCCTTGGGAATCAAGATGTTGAGTCATTGACTAGAAACTGTACCACTTTACTAATAAGTCAAGAAAATAATAAAACATATATATATATCATAAAAGATAGATATAATATAATTATAAAAAATATATATATATACATCTATATATCTTTATGAAATGATTTACTTTTTTCTTCAGTCTACAATCAGTCCTCTTACATATAAAAACATTGCCTACTTCTTTCTGATACAAATTTTGTTCAATTAAAACGTTACACATTAGAAAGACTGATATGTATATTTTCCAAGAAAAAGTAAAACAATTATTTTACATTCTTCTTTCTCAATATATTAAGCTTCAAAAGAGTTTTAAAGAACAAATCGAAATGTTATTCGGTGACAGAATTTTGGTGTTAACGTATAAAGATTTTATTATTAATCTCTCAAGATGAATTCGAGCAGATATCTATTTGTTTTAAGCAAAATAAGAAGAGATTAATTTTTGGTTACTTCAAAATGACAAACGATATTTATTTATAACTCGAAATAAGTTCGAAGAAAGTCAATTTGAACGTAGAAACGAAAGGTCTGATTGAAATGATCAAATGATCGGTCGATGATCGATCGGTTCTAAAAGTTTTGAGTGGCAATAAAGAGTCAGAAAGAAGTTTCATGTTGATCTCCTCGCGAAGAAGGTCATTTCGTCTCGCGATATCACCGAATTCGAATTGGTCTAGACTCGTTTGTTCTTCGGGTTACCAATCGAGAGAAAAAGATAGAGATAGATAGATAGATAGATAGATAGATAGATAGAGAGAAAGGGAGAAAGAAAGAGAGATAGGAAGAGAGAGAGAGAAAAAGATATTGAGAAAGCTCGAAATATAATATGCAAGAGAAGAAAGATAATAAGGGGCAATAATATTTTCATCGATTACTTCGTTTTCGCTTAAAAGGATTTCAAGAAAATGGATTTCATAATTCACATAGATCAACGACTATTTTTTACGTGTCACCGACTAGAGGTTTCTAACGTTTTATCTCGAGATATTAACTACGACGACGATAACAACTTTATTTCATTCCCCTGTTATCTCCCATTTATTTTTCTCCTTTATATCGTTAACTACGGCGTATGACATATCGCAAAGAGGTAGAGAAAATTTGCGTAAACTTTTATGGTATCATAAAAATCATATCGTGAAGGGTCTCGAACGAGTATAACAAAAAATAATAAGAGGATAAAAAGAAAAAGAAAAAAAAAATGGGAAAAAGAAGTAGAAAAAAAGAAAACAAAATCCAAGACAACATTATCGATTGGTGAAATGACATATAAATAATTTGAAAATAAAAAAAAATATTGGAGAAATGGGAAGTATCTCGATAAAATGCATGCGAACGTCGTTCGTACGATACACGTACGATATAACGATCGATACGAGTTTGAGGATCCTCTTAATAGTGCACATGGATGGGCTAACGATACTATCGAGACGGTTTATTTATGTATTGGGGCGAACCGAGCCTTTCTACTTGACTCTCTGTACTTATTCAATCGGCGATGAGTGACAGAACGAGAAAGGAAAACGAGAGAACAAATTAGTTCATAGCTTGACAAAATAACTATAAAGTCAAATTAATCCGCCCGATTCAAACAATAATTATCGTCGACATGGAATTATTGAAATATAATATGTAAATTATAGAAACGTAACTGTAAAATTAAAATCAATTGGCATCATTTTTTGTTTGTTTTTTTTTCTTCGTTTAAACATTATTTTTAATTTTAATCATACAAACAAATTTATTTCATAGTCGTGCTTTAATAATTTCGCTTAATTAGGAAAAGCATCAATAACGAAATACGATAACGTTCTCTTAAAATCATGAATAAAAAAGATAAAGTATATGCTTTCATCGCTTGCATTCGTATTTGTAGGTACGTAAATTGATGGCAACAATATCAAAATGGCTGATCATCGCAATCGTCCGTTTCCCTCTTACCTCTATATCACCACCCTACGTGCAATTTCGTTTCATCATCAAGCAACTTTCGTGTTCCTCTCGGTCACTTTGTGTACCTTCCTCTCGTGCACGCGCCGGCTTTCGTTGTCATCTTGATTCGAGAACGCTTCGATTAATTAGCATGGCGTTGTTAATGAAGCTCGAGTGAACAACAAAGAGAAGGACGTATAGAAAGGGGAGAGAAAAAGAGATGGAAAAAAAACTAAAAGAAAAATAGGGAATATGAGAAAGAAAGAGTGAGAGAAAAAGAGAGAAAGAAATTTTTGTTTCTTGTTTTAAATCGATATCTCGTTTCAATCAATCTTTTTCATATTTAAACTTTGCGTTTTATTATAGAAATAGAACAATTCCTCTCTCTCTCTCTTTTTCTTTCTAATACTTTATTTACTCCCCACATCTTTTGTTATTCTCGTGGAATCGATATCTCGTAATACGATATCTCGATATCTAAATTTTGAACGCGTTATATTATATTATCCAAGCGTATATAATCTCTTTATATAGACGAACGAGTACCTAATATATAACCGCAACTCTCCAGCCGAAAAACTTTTCTTTATCCTTTCATCTACACCCTCTCTTTTCTCTTGTCAGTTTCCCCATTCTCTCTCTACTTCTCCGTGAAGATCCTTGTGTAGAATAAAGCGATTCGAGTTTCCTGGATGGTCACGAGAGCGTGACCGCGATTTTCAAACTTTTCCACGACAAATTAATCGTTGCCGAGTAAAGTTAATAACACGTGATAGTTGCTACCTCGTTCGCTTCTCACGTTGACGGCCATATTATCGGCTGTGTCTACGAGTTCAACATAGGTGCGTTCAACGGGCGCATATATGGCTGAGAATTATTTATGCGATGATATGATAGATGAGAGTTTCGTAAGAGCCGGTTAATCTGGGGCGTTATGCTTGCCAACGTTGGAAGGTTCGAGCTGAGGATCGATGAGAGAGTAAGAGAGTAAGAGAGAGAGAGAGAGAGAGGGAGGGAGAGATTAACGTTACCTACTCTCGTCTTTTTTTCCCCTTTTTTTTCTTGTTAAATCTATTTTACGTCGAAATAAACGACGATTATAATCAAAAGATCGAAACGTTTCGTATCATTAATTTTGCAGGTTCATTATAAAATGTTCTTTGTGAAAAAATGTATTTACTTAATTCATACAACACGCACCACACGTACTTATATCAAATAAAAGTAAATATGATAGATTTACAATGAAACGATGAAATGATTCTTATTTGTGAATCGATCGAATATAAGAAATAAATATCGAAATTTATTGGATTTCGGGTACTCGTTGACGATATGAAAAGGAATAAAAGAAGATGAGCGCAAGTTGGCATAAATTATTTTACCGATTGTTATAACAATGGTGAGAAACGAGAAAGAGGGTAGAGACGCATTACGCGAAGGGAACACGAGCATGGGTCACGCACGCATTGAAAATCGTTTCGTTGATTTAACAATTCTCTCGCGTTGTCCACCCTTTGGGTTTTCGTTGGAACGGATAGGCCACCCTGCTATGGGACGCGACGGGTATTCTAATTACGCGTTTGTTCGAAAATTTACGCGCGCGCGTTACGTCGTAACGAGGGCGAGTGTTTACGTGAATATGTTCGGGCAACGAATCGTTAAGAGAAATCAACGTTATTTCCCTCGTCTCTAAGTCATTTTGAATTTTCACCGTAGCACTCGACAACGGGTTGCATATTTTGAATTTTAATAAGGCTTTTCTAAATTTATCAAGACGAAAAATTTCTTCTTTTTTTTTTAGACGGATCAGCATCGTATATCTAAAAAAAAAAAAAGGAATTTTCTTCCTTCGTTAGATTCAAAATTTACTATTTGTCTGTTTTTTTTTTCTTTTGTAGATTAGATCATTTTATTTACATTAATAGTATTGATATGTATATATACTAAAATTAAATTAAAAATGACAGAATTTGAATAAGAATTTTTATATGATTTTGGCGAACTTATCGTAATGCAACAATCGTATAATTTGCAATGGACACGTTCGAGCATGGCAATTTGCACTTCGCGCAATACTATGCAAAATTCTACGAGCTTTCTCTTATTCTATCATTCATCGCAATCTATATACATATTTTGATCTTTAGATCATTCGAATTTTACATATAATTCCAATATTATTTGCAATTCGATGAGAACCTGCAACACGTTGGATATATTATCCTATTTTTTGGATAATCCAACACCACGTTGGATTTATCTATGGTACATTACCATCAATAATGGTTACGTGGAAAATTGAATGGAAAGGAAAAAAAAATGGAAAAGAAAAAAAAAAGAAAAGACAAATTAAGTATCTATCGATAAACGAAAAGACCAGACATCTATTTTACAACGAGTCATCGTTACGAGCTCTATCCTTCCTCTTTTCGAACGATACATTCTACGCGTGTATCCTTTGTACCTTTCATACCCTTTCCTCTTTGTCCCTTCGTGTCCTTTTGAAATCCGACTCTTTATGTCCGTGCAAGGGTTCGGATGGCGCCCTGCAATTCGCATCTGTACCACGTGTTTCCCCAATGAATGGCCTTCGAACGAGGCAAAGTGGCGTGCCGCGTACAAACGAACGAAGAAAACGTCGATTTAATACAATCACGTACGATTCTTTGACCATTATCGTGAACAATGTAATAATACCTTAACGAATGACAAATAACAATAAATTGCATTGGAAAAAATACATTTTCTTTTTCTTTATTTTTTATTTTATTTTTTTTTTGTTTATTTTTTTCGACGAGTAACACAAAGTTCAATCTTTTTCCCTACGAAAACAGGTATTTATTGCATGGATATAGATATTTTTCTTTCATGTGTAAATGTATTGCATCTGATTTGAAAACGTTATATATGATCAAAGGGGAAGTTGTTTTATTCGTGTTTAGTACATATATGAGAATGTACGTGCAACGCACGTTGCTCCGGGTTAAGAGAACGAAGGCATTAGAAACAACGATTATGGAGTATACGGAGCGAAAATTTTTACGGTACGAGTCGTTTAACCGCGAGAACGAACGATCATTACTTTCGACTTTTGCAACGTTTCAAAGAGTCTCTATACCGAGAAAGCTTAACGAGTTCTCAAGGAAATTCTAAATTTAGTGTTCTCGGTGGATGAGGTTACCTGAGATTTTTTATGAGAATATACATTTCCCGTACTTAAATTTTCTCCTCTTGATGATCGTTACACTTCAATGGTATTCCTTTTTTCCTCTCTCTTCCTCTCCGTCTCTCTCTCTCTCTCTCTCTCTCTCTCTCTCTCTCTCTCTCTCTCTCTCTCTCTCTCTCTCTCTCTCTCTCTCTCTAACTTAATTAACAGAAATATTGATATTATCAATATTTATGTCCTCTCGTTGTAACTCGATAATAACTTCGAAAGTTTCAACGACGAGCATAAATATAAAAAAAATATATATCTATATAAATAAATAAAAAAAATATATATATAATTATCGTTTTCCAAGCTTGCCTTCGAATATAATGGAGATGATATTTTCTTTGCACGAGAAGCAATTAAAACGACGTGCGCCATCGTTAAAAAAGAAAACGAAGAAAAATGAAAAATAAAAATAAACAAAAAAAAAATAAAAAGAAATATAAAAGAAGAAGGAACCCTCGGAACGTTACGCGTCTTGTCTAGTAGTAGAGCATTATAAATTTAGAAAAATGATGTTTGAAAAACAGAAAAGAATATCCGTAGCGAAGTGGCGTTTAAAGTGGTCTCGGGGCTGACTCTTATCTTCCTCATCTCTGGCCAATAGAAGAGAAAGGCTGTTCATACTCGACGTAATGCATGTGAGTACGACGAACGAGAGATGTTTATATTGAAAAACATAAACGAAGTAGAAAAATAAAGTTATGAATATGAATCTGACCTTTTTGCGTGATACGATTACTCGTGTAGATAATAGGTAATAGTACGTAGTTACTTGTAAATAATTTTTTCTTCCTTTTTTTTTTTTTTTTTAATCATTATCATTTTCCACTACCATATTTACATAAATCTCGAGTCGATACAATCTTTTAATAAGACAAATTATAATTTGTACGTAACTCTCGATTATCGTAAACTCTTGGACGTGCCGATAAAAAGAAGGCAAAAAAAAAAATTAGGCCTAGTTTTCCCTCTCTTATCCTTCTGGCAATCGGACTTCGAAACGTGCGTGCATCAGCATAAACGAGAAAGATTTTCCGACGCACGTAATTCGATTCTCCTCCTTGTTGAACGTTCGATATTATCGATAAAATATTATATATATAGGGCTTGATATGTAAGCACGTAGGAATCTTTGAACGAGCATTGTTGGGAATGACTATACCAACCAAGGATTTCGAGTAACTTATTTATTATGGATAATCTTGGAATTGGTTTTGCTAGAGGAAGGCATTCTAATCGTCTTCTTGTCCCTTTTCCTTATTCTATGGATTAGGGAAAGATGTGAGGAAAAGTTTCGAAAAAAAGGGAAAAGAAAGATAAAAAAAAAAAAAGAGAGAAAAGAGAATCGAAAAAGAAATCTGAACAGATAGCTTTTCGTCGTCGAAAGGAACCCTTTTTATCGTATACCTAAAAGAAAATAAGAAAGGAAAGAGTTCGAAGATCTCCGAAATCTCCTTGTTTATTTCCTCACACCCAAAAGGAACACTGTCCTCGTCCTCGTCCTCGAAGTTTTTCTTTTCCGTTTCCGACACTGACAGCAAGTGTTATCTATTACCTCGCTTCCATCGTCCTTCGTTCTTTCCCCTTTTAACACGTTTTCATTCTCTTCTAACCCGATTTCGTCGTCCTTGTATCTAATTCCATCGATTGATATCTAATTTTATCGTTTCGTTTCATTTAATTTCATTTATAAATTTTACTCGAGAAAATTAAAATTCAAAGAATGGCTTCCTAATCGTAAAAGAAATATAAACGTAATTTTCAATCTAAACATTATCCATTCGTTTCAATTTGAAACGTTATTTCATAAATACGTAACTACCTAATACGATCTAATAAAGGAAGCCATACAATAAAATCATTTAACAACGTAATAAATAATTAATTTAATATACATAACAAATAATTATTTTCTTTCGTTTATAAACGAAGAAATTGTATCTATGTATCATATATCTATTAACGTTTTCAATACTATTTTGAAATGATCATATAAGATAAAAGACAGATGTATCTTTTCACTTTTTTTTCCCTTTTCTTTCTTCTTCTTTTTCTTTTCGTTGCCCCATTCCCTTCATTCCTTTCTCATCTGTTTTCTCGCGACGGTATTTTCGGTCTCTAAGCGAAAGGGAAAGTTTCAGTAAATCCGAGTTTTGTCGTCGGTCGAAAGAAAATCAGAATCGGTGATCGTCCAATTGCATGAAAACCAATTCGATAAGTTCGATCGTGCGTAATAAAGTTTGAGAGAAGGAAAGAAAAGAAAATGGACTTTAAGAGGGTTTTTTCGCTGAAAAATACCTAAGCTTTTATTCTTCCGCGAGGACTGTCGCAACGTTTCGCATAAAAGATCGGCATTGATGCTGAAGTTTGGTCCACCCTTGTCGTGCTCTTCCCTCTTCTCTTTCTCTTTCTTTCTCTATCTATGTATCTTTTTTCTACCGACCACACGGAAAACTATTAAGTCGAGAATAGATCTCTACGTGTATATACAAAAGCAAGAAACTACGACGTTTGCTTTGTGGCAAATCAAAGGAGCTCATTGTGTTTTTTTTCGCTTCTGTCCTTCAACGAACTCGAATACACGACTGAATCCCACTATGTTATATAGGTCCGTGTTGTTTATGTATTCGATCGTGCGGCGAATTTGCGACCCTTTCGAAGAAATCCATCCATTCATAAATTTCTCCGCATAAACTCGATTAGGATTTAAATAACCATTCTATTATCGATCATTACTCGTGCGTAATCGGATTATATATACGTGCGCCTTCACTTTTTATTTCCATTCAGAAATTACGATTTAATGATTTCTACGAAATTAAATCACATTAAAATTCAAAACTATTTTATCGCAGATTAACGTAATTATTACCCGTCGAATGTTTTCAAGGATATTAAATATATAAATATACATACATACATACATCAATATCAATGTTCGTCCTTGAAATAACATAAACGAGAGAAGAAATCAAAGAGCGATAGACGCGTATGATGTATATATAAAACGCGAATACACATTGCCAAACTTTCCAATCCATTTTCACTCGATACAAAAGGCATTTACGCGTCCTTGTTTTCACTATACTACATACACACACACACACACACTATGTTACGATATCTATTACTCGTCACATACATACATACATACATACATAGATATATATACACACGTATGTATATGACTCACAGGATCGAAGAGAATCCAACTGCGAGATATCGAAGCTCGTAATTTTCGTCCCTTCCACTTTGAAGGGATTTACCTGAACGAGAGAGGGTTGGCTCGGGTAGTAGAGTAGGTATCGTATCGCACGATACTTCGACACGAAAGGGGGTGGTTTTCGACAAACGTATACAGTCGATGACGACTACGTAGACGACTGCTGGATATAGAGGAAAGAAGAATATATAGCAAGGTGGTAGAGAGGTGGGGGATGGAGTGGGGAGAGTGTGGGGAGAGAGTGGGGAGAGAGGGTGGAGATTGGGGAGAGAGAGAGGAAAAGTGGGAGAGGGAAAGGGAAGAGTGTTTAACGACGCGGAGAGCAACATTCCGGACGTGTTTTAATATCGCCTGTCATTTCGTCCACGCGACGAGCTCCCTTCGAGCCGATGGTTATACACTCCCTAAAAAAGCCTCCCCTTGTGTCTAGCTATCTCTTTTTAACGGCCACCTCTCCTTCTTCTCCTTTTTCTTCTCTCTCTCTCTCTCTCTTTTTTCCTCTCGCTCAACGATACAGCATCATCGGCAATAACTGTAGCAGCCGCAACAGCCGAAATGCAGAGAAAGAAAGATTGATATAGAAAGGACGATGCGCTTCAACCCTTCTCTTCTTCCACGTCACCAACCCCCCTCTCTCTCTCACTCTCTCTCTCTCTCTCTCGTCGTTCTCGCCACCCTGGCCCCGAATTGTTTTTGATATTCGAAACGGAACGAATCTCGTCGCGCCTCGCCGAGCATTTCGTTGCTCCGCGAAACGAGCGTAAACGCATTTCGCGTTTTCCCTTTCGTGAAATTCGGCTCTCTCTCTCTCACACACTTTCTCTCTCTCTCTCTCTCTCTCTCTCTCTTTCTCCCTTTTTCCCATTATTCTTCCTTCTCTACTCTTCTTTATCATTTATCCGTCACTATCTCTGTCTTTCTATTTCTCTTTCTCTTTCTCTTTCTCTCTCTCTCTCTCTCTCTCTCTTTCTCTCTGTAGTTCGTCTTCTACTTACCAATTTTTATCCATGCACGATAAACACGCATGAATGCTCTTTTACTCGTCGGCAGTTCTTTATTTTTCTTTTCCTTTTTCCTTTTCTTTCCATTAGCTTTTTATTCCCCCACAATTTTATATTTATTTACAACATCGACATGCGTATCGAATACTTTTTCTGTACTGTACTTATTTCTTTTTATATCTCATCCCCGATGTTTTCACCCTTTTATCTATGACCCGATTTGATAATATTAATCGTCCGTGAACGTGTTCCACATCTCCGACGATTTTTGTGGGAAGAATTTGATTTCATTCTTCTTTTTCTCATGTTGTTTCTTCTTTTTTCTTTTCATTTCTTCCCTACTTTCTTTCTTTTTCTCTTTTTGTTGTTTTTTTTTCTTTTCTTTTTCTTTTTCAATATTATTTCTCTCTCTCTCTCTTTCTTTCTCGGTCGGACTTTAATCGGCGGAAATTCAAAGCTCGTCGCACGTTCTCCTACTAGAACGTACGATGGTATTTGTTCTTTCTTCTTTTCTCTCTCTTCCTTTTCTTTTTTTTTTCACTTTACAGGACGAGGGAAAGTGGATTACCAAATGAAAAAAATTCTCTTTCTTGTAATTCGAGAAAAACCTTATGGTAATTTCACTCGAAAACGTAGGTGAATTGAATTAATTTGTAAAATTGATTCTGAGATTCTGTAATTAAGAATTTTGAGATTACACATATCATACATAGATACATATATACATACATACATACACACACATACATACATATATATATTATAGATAAATGAGAGTCGAAAGTTTCTTTGTTTACGTTTCAAAAATCAAACAGTTTTGATGATGATAAATTATTTCTGATTGCAAGACAGAAATACGAATGAATGAGATTACCTTTATCGAACCGTATAAAAAAGAAAAAAGAAAAAGAAAACAAAAGGATTCATCGTCGTCAAAGAATTAACTCGAAAAAAAAAATTTCCATTAGCGTGGACATCACATGTTTTTGTCGAGTATCTCCCATACATTTTCTCGACATTACTCTTTATTTGTACAATAAGCGTTACATCAACGACACAATGTTGATTCGACCTCGTAACGTGTTTTGATCTTATTTACAAAATATCGTAAAAAATCAAAGGTCTGAACGAAAAAAAAAAGAAATAAAAAATAAAAAATATATTGCTGAATTTGAATAAAAAAAAAAGAGAGAGAGAGAGAGAGAAAAACAAGCGGAGAAGATACGGGTAGGCTTTTTGATCATCGATGCATACCTTTTAATAAAATTTTCATTTCTTTAATGTTAAATAATAATCTCTTTGAGACTTAAAATACTATCAACTTTGCGTACGGATTTCACAGACGAATTGATTCTCTGAAAACAACGTCAAATATATTGGATATTTGCCAAATACATGATTCGTAATGATTTCACCAAATGTAAACTTCATCGGAATGTTCGTATCGATTTTCAGTTGATATCAGCAGTAATATGTTACTAATACACACACTTACACACAAAACTTACACACGAACTTACACACAGATACACACGTATGTATTTATACAGATTGAAGCAAAAGTTCCTAGGTAATATCAAAAACCAATTATTCTTTTTCGAAACTCGTTAGGCAATTTTTTTTTTCAGATTTTATATCTACAAATCTAACTGAAAATCTAACGAGTCTGGAAAAAGAAAAATTGATTTTTAAAATTATCTAATAACTTTTTGTCCAGCTACGAATTCTTGGCCCATTCCGATTCTGCAAGATCGACGAATTTTTAAAAAAACTAACGTATACGTTAATAACAAATTAAATTAATCTATAATCAAACTAAAGTTAAACAATAATAAAATTAATACACACACACACACACACATATATATATATATATGGTTAAAGAAAAGTGATTTTAAAGGAGTGTCTAACAATAATATTTTTTGATACGTATAACAGGATTGTAAGATCTAAAGAAACAACGATCCTTCACGATAGGTCACGAAAACTTTATTTCACTCTTTTCCCTCTATCTCATTCTTCACCTACGAATCTTCATAGAAACGAAGAAGACAAATGAATCTCGTATCCATGTGAGGTTACCGTCGACGTTATTCTCTAGAAGAAAAGTAGACTGAAGCCAGATCTAGAGCCAAGAGAGAGAGAGAGAGAGAAAGAGAGAAAGAGAGAGAGAGAGAGAGAGAGAGAGGAGAGAGAGAGAGAGAAAGAGAGAAAAAAAGAGAGAAAGAGAGAGTAGCGTAAGACCGGAGAAAGACGACACAAAGAGAATTACGTGTGCGTGCAACGAACGTTGCAGCCGGTAACATTGTTCACAAGGGATTAAAGCTAAAACCGCGGGATCCCCTTTTCTACCAAGGATGACACCACGCTGCGGTTTCCCTCTTTCCTTCTCTGTCTATCTCTATTTCATTTTCTTCTTCTCCGAAGCAAGTACCATCTTAGCGTGAAGCACATATTCCTTTGCTTCTCCTTCTAGCTGATTGTCAAGTAGAGTACTGGCTAGAATAAACTTGTTTTTTATCTCTCTCTTACTCTTTTACTCTTTTACTCTCTTACTCTCTCTTTCTCTCTCTTGCTATCTATCTATCTATCTATCTATCTATCTATCTATCTATTTCCTCTCGTTCTCTTTCTTTTAGCTTTTAGTCGTTTCGCAAGCGGATAAATTTTAGCACGGAGAGCAAAGGCTGGACAGAGATTGACGTTACAACGATGAATCAGCGAGGACGAAATTTAAATAATGGTCAACACCCTCTCTTGCACTTTACCAAGCGTGGAGAGGGTTGGGAACTTTTCTCTACAGCTGATTCGTGAATCATCCTATGAAAAATCGTACGCTAGTCGTTTCTCGTCTCTACCTTTTTTTCTCTCTCCTTCTTTTTCTGGTTTTTCTATTATAAACAGAAAGAGAGAAAGAGAGAGAGAGAGAGAGAGAGAGAAAATGAGTAGCTTAGTGATCGCAACGATGACGAAGAGAACATTGAGAAATGGTCGCAGGATACGATTCGAGAAGGATCCTTTTCGACGTGGAAATCCGAGTCGATCGATGGATGTTGGGTTAACCGAGCGACGGCCGAGTTACCGTCGATTAATTTAAATGCGATCTGTTCTCGACGTGCTGGATAATTACCGCGGCGAAACAGGACATTAACACGCGTCCAAACGGTATTATGTCCTGTCCTATCCCTTCTGAGGGGTATTCTGATACGGGTGAACCGCGTCTCTCAAACGTCGTCTAGCAAATTCGCGATTTCGCGCTTTACGAAGTTGCCTTTTTTCCCCCTTATTTTTCTTTATTGTTGTTGTTATTATTATATTTCTTTTCTAACGAATATACTCAATTTTTAATATAACGCGTACTGATATCTACATAATTCGGTAAAAAATATTCGTTATATATAGGTATATATATATTTTGTTTCTTTTAATTTTTAATAAATAAAATTAATCTTCCGTAGAAAAATCTATAAAAATACTATTGTTGTTTCGTCAATGACTTATTAACGAGTGTTATATAAAGCTGACAGAAGAGGTACGAAGTGTTCGTCTTTAACGACGAGATATGGAAAAATATGAAATATAAAATATACAATATAAAATACACAAAGACGAGAAAAAGATCTCGCGTAATTCGAACAACAGAACAAATCTTTCTCTTGTTATATCGTTTTATATCGTAAACATTATTTCTATTTCCTTACGATTCTTTTCTCCTTTTTAATTTTGCCTTTGTTCTTGAACTAAAGAATAACGAAGTATAGAAGAAACGAAGGTATAAACGAAGCTAGCAGAATTGTAAGGGTAGTACGAGGAACTACCTTTTTCAAGGGCAAAAGAATCGTTTGGAGTTCGCGATGATGTTCGATTGGAGCCGCCAAAGGGATCGTTATAGAAGGTATGAGAATCGAGTGAACTTTTCCGTTCCGACGTTTCCACCTTTAATCGGGCCGAATGAAACGAGGGAACATTATCGTTCGAAAGAAGAAAATCTTTCGAGAACGGATCGAAAAGAGAGATCTTTTTTTCTCTCTTCCCTCTTCTCACCCCCATTTCTACCTGTTTGTCAGTCTCTAAGACGCTCGCGAGCTACACAGTTATACATAGATGTGTGGGCGTACGTCGACCGTAAAGAATTCGAAATGGGTGGAAGCTACAAGATCCTGTGACTTGATCTTCGAACGAGGGCTTCTCGAATTTCCGTGAAAACGACGTTGCTCCTTCAGTTTCTTTCTTCTCTCTCTTTCTTTCTTTCTTTCTTTCTTTCTATCTCGCGCTCGCTATGGTCGAAAGAGTCTGATAAAATTAAGTCTGATAAAATACTTAAAAACGATAGTAACGATGGTAACGATAGTAATGATTTTCTAACGGAGATTCAAATATACGTGCGATCAAACGAGAAAATAGATTTTAAGAAAATTCGAGCTGGAGAGTATAAAATTAGTAAAAAACAGAAAAAACAATAAGAAAGAAAACAAAATTCTAGAGAAGATAGAAGATATCCCCTTTTGTGGGAATTAAAAGAAAGAGAAAAAAGAGGCAGAGAAAGAGAGAAAAATAATTCGAAATAAAGAAGAAATAAGTAAAGGGTGCGATCGAACGGAATAGGGCCTTAATAAAGCGATCGATGAAAAAAGAAAGAAAAAAAAGAAAAGAAGGGAGAGAAGATGAGGAGAGAGAGAAAGAGAGAAGGAGAGAACGAGGGAGGGAAGGTGGGTGGTTGGAAAATAGGATGGATTTTGCGTAAAGGTTCCCTTTTCATGAAAATAGACACGCGGATTCGCCGTTGCGTCTTTCCGCACGAATCCTCTTTACCGACCGTGTGATATTCGAGAGCCCGCCAAAGGGATCATTAGGGGTGGGAAGAAGGAGGATGGAGGGAGGGGGAGTAAGAAGAGGAATGCGATCCGCCTTCTCGGATATATATTCTCCCTTTAATCTAGAATCCTGGCGACTTCGAGAAGGCTTGAGGGTCGTCTTTGCTCCGTAGAAGATGAAAAGTGGTATCGTCGCTTACGAAGGTATACCCACCACCACCAATCGCCATCGTCGTCGTCGTCGTCGTCGTCGTCGTCGTCACGATAAAATAGCCTTATTATTTTTTTTTCCTTCTCTCGTACTTCTTTACATCATTTTTTTTAATGCGTTTTATGCTGAATTCAATCAATCCTTTGAAATACTACCACAGACTGTTGTTGTCGTTCGATTAATCGTAGATAATTGTTATATCCTCGTATATTTATTTTTTATTACAAAGTAATACTACATCTTTTTAATTTGATCTTTTTTTTTCTATCGAAGGACGATAGAGTTATGTATTATGAGAAACAATGAATTGAAAACTGATTCTTCTTGAGAATTATTTGAGGGTGATTTGAAATTTTATTGTTTTATTTTTATTTCTTTTCTTTGTCGTCGTCTTCGTAAAAAGTGAAAAGTAGTATTGTCGTTTATCTATCAGACATGTACCTATCGCCATCGTCGTCGTCGTCGTCACGATAAAATAGCCTTATCATTTTTTTTTCCTTCTCTCGTACTTCTTTACATCATTTTTTTTAATGCGTTTTATGCTGAATTCAATCAATCCTTTGAAATACTACCACAGACTGTTGTTGTCGTTCGATTAATCGTAGATAATTGTTATATCCTCGTATATTTATTTTTTATTACAAAGTAATATTACATCTTTTTAGTTCCATCTTTTTTTTTTTCTATCGAAGGACGATAGAGTTATGTATTACGAGAAACAATGAATTGAACAATGTTGAATTGTATTGAAAAATGATATATTTCTTTATGAGGATCGTTTGAAACCCTATTGTTTTATTTTTAGTTGTTTGTATTTCTTTTTTTTTTTTTAACATCACAATTTCGAATCGAACAATTTCATTACGAGATAATTACGAGGTAGTTAATCGACATTTTCGCCCTTTCGATCACCGAACGAATAATCCATCGTATTGGGTAATCGAAGTGTAAAAGGAGAACCGAGCCACCGTAAACCGGACTCGACTCTAATCTCTGACGGAACTTAAACAGTGTCTCGGCTAGTTGGCCGTAGTAACGTTCGATATAAAGGATAGGGAAGAGGTAGGAAATAGGGATAGAGAGAACGAAAGAGAGTTCGTACGTAGCTGGCACGGTCTTCTTAATTGGAGCGAGAAAATCTCGTTGACCCTATCCTAGAAGAGCGAACGAAGGAAAGTTGCTGGCTTCGTGTTTGGAGAGTAATAGTAATAGTGGTGGTGGTGGTGGTCGTGGTGGTGATGTTGGTGGTAGTGGTGATGATGGTGATACTTGTGAGATGCTGGTAGTAGTAATGTCAATGATGGCACTTGGTCGAACGTGCCTCATCGCGATCAAGCTCACCGTCAAGAATTGACGGCACAATAAAGAAGAGGTAAAAGTCGACGTTGGCAGAAGAAAGACGACGGTCACGTTCTCATCCAGTCAATTTTCGTTCGACCCCAAGCCAGTTTGGATCTCGCAAGAGAAATTACCGTTCTCTACGAAAATCCATCAAACTGGAAAAGGACAAAAGTCAATGGAAAGTCTGACAGTAAAGCGGAACTCCAACTACGTTTCGCCCATTTATTAGGAAGGCTAATCATCGTCATTCGACGATGATGATCATGAGAGAAGAAGAAGAAGAAGAAGAAGAAGAAGAAGAAGAAGAAGAGAGAGAGAGATAGAGAATATACGAAGAGAACATGTCTCGCGAGAAATTACAGTTCCCTCTATTAAATCCATCAAACTGAACGAAGTAAGAAAACTGAGAGGTTAAGACCTTCCCGAAAGAGGAAAGTTAAAGCAACTAAACTCGTTTTATCGAGTTAACTACGAATCGGTTGATACATCAGGAGTGGAAAAGAGACCGTGGAAACGGTATCTCAGTATTGCCGAAACCACGAAGGGAGACGAAGTCTGGTTTAAGGAAGGGCTTCCTTTAAAAGGGATGGGAGGAAGAAAGATAGAACAGGAAGAAGAGCACAAGCCAGCACACGATTCGGTGAAGCTCGCCTACTAATCGCTCTGGCCGGGTCGGTAAACCCTTTCCACCAGCCTCGATTCGTCCCTCACGTTTTCTCCTTCACCGATCTCGATCATCCTTCCTTCCTTCCTTCCTTCCTTCCTTCCTTCCTTCCTTCTTCGTCTTCCACCTCTTTGGATTCCCACGAGGCAATGGTGCCGGTGGCGGCACGTCGACCGAGAATGGATGACGGCGGTCGGGCTCGAGTTCGGTCTCACCCAACACGCGGCTAAGTTTTCAAGTAGTCGCGTCTACGGAGTTAGAAGTGGCATTAATTTCTAGCCAAGGTGGATAGACGTCCTTGCGAGATGACTTCGTTCGGGGGATGGAGGAGAGCGTAAGAGTGGAGGAAGGCTGGTGGAAGGAAGAGAAACGATGAGGGAAAACGACGCGATTAATTTTTTTCGCCCACTCCTCCTCTAACCCCTTTTAAAATACTTGCAATGTCGACTTAATTAATAACGAGCTTGACTTCATTAATGAAAATGACAAAATTGATCGATTATTTTATAGGTAGTATAACGATCTTCCTTTCTCCCTCGATTAAAAAGTTTGCCCGTTAGATGTACCTTCGTTATTTATTATATCATTATCAGAGAGTATCTATGATTGATCGCCGATCGAATGACCCAATTAATTCGTTGCGATGACCCATAGGTACTATAGTTTTGATACCGACGAGATGATTAGATAACCAATGCATTCGGACGATCAACATGGATCTATCGGGGACACGATGAGCTGCTTCCTCATCGTCTTCCTCGATTCATCCTCAACACAACGTAGATGTGCGAACGTTACATTATTCACGGGCTACCAACCAGTTCCTACGTTGTCGACGTCACTGGAATCTGTCGACGGAACGTTGAGTGCCGTGAGATTAGGATTTAAGCTTCGTCGTTCGACACACCTGTGCTGCACAGCTGTCGAAGAGACTCCATCTGTATCAGATACTTTCTTCTAAGTAACATCCTGAGTAACGTTTTAGGATCGACCTAATGAAGTATACACGAGTGTTCTTTTCTTTTCTTTTCTTTTCTTTTCTTTTCTTTTCTTTTTTTTCTGTAACATTGTTATGGGTATTGCCTGATCACGATCAAATGAAACATGTTAATAAAGTATATCGATCTTGGAGTAAGATATAATGATAAAAAATCAAACGATACTTTTTCTGTGATAATAAAATAATAAATAATAAAATTATGTAACAATAATAAGAAAGATCAAACGAACAAGTAGATTTCTCGATATACAATTTCTTTCTTTCTTTCTTTCTTTTTCTCTTTTTCTTCTTTTCTTTTAATTAATCAATAATTGTCTTTAATCGATCATCGATCATCGTTCTGTCTCATGCAACTTCTCCTTCGAAGTTTCTATTAACGAAGTTTCGACGTGGAATACTTCAAGGTACTTCATCTTTGTTTCCTTTAGTTCATTTTCTTTACCATTATCCCTTAGAATTAGACATTAAGCATTTAGGGTGACTAGCAAGAGAATGAAGGAAAACGAAGAGAAAGGGAATCGTTTATTACAAAATGGCTTTCGCTCGTGTTATCGATTGGAAAATTAAGACTAATGCATTCCCATGATATCGTTTTCTATTTTCCTCTCCATGCTTTATATATCGTTGTTGTAAATATCGTCATGACCCTCTTTTCTTAGCCAATCGGAACGCTCTCCTATCTTCTTTGACACGGTCCTTGTGGGCAATAAGGCATCATATCGAATCCTCGCGAGATTTACGAGACACTTTCCTTCGATTCTTCGCCCAAAAGAAATAAAAGAACTTCCCAAAGAGATAATAGATTCTATTACCTCGTTATCCTTATTCCCAATAATATTAGATTTTGTATCGTTCAGAAATAAAAAAAGAAAGAAAAAAAAACATCTCGTGTTCGTAATAGAAATCTTTCGTCAATTTCAATTATTTATAAATATAAAATATATTTGTAAGTATCGAAAAGTCCACATTTGTAAATACAAAATGATCAACAGATGTTGATAAATTATCTGTCACTTTTTTTGTTTGAAATTGTATTCGATTATAAAAGAAAGAGAAAGAGATGAGATATTGATGTTCTTTGCTGTTGTTATTTTCTAAGGATTGCAAGCATTACATATTTGCAGGTTTATCGCGATCTAGTAAAGCTTTGGAAACGAAGTAACGTTCATTTTTGAACAACTAACGATACCATTTTGTTCTTCTCTACGATCGGAGAACGTTAACAATGTAAATCAATAGGTCGTAAACGCAAGGGATCGTTTACCTCGACGTGAAAGGGAACAACGACTGGTGTGGCTCGTTAACTTTTTGATCGGTTTTCCTCGAAACTTCTATATAGAACTAACTAACGTTTTTCGCGATTAACAGTCTATACGAGTATATCTATGTATAAATAAAAATAACAGTAACGTGATTAAATGATAATTGTTTAAATAGAAGAATGAAAAATACAAAGAATATCTCATAAAGCGGACAATTACGTAATTGAATGAATTTAGAAAAAACATGAGGGCAAAGATTATCCTTATAGAATATACGTGTTCGCTTTTGTATCACAAAGAAAATTTCTAAAGTTCACCAATGACAAAAATTTTCAAACGATTAACGATGCACTGGTTAGTTTACCCGGTTGATTCAGAGACTTATCACACGTAGACGTTAAACCGAAGCGTCGAAAGCATGGCATGGAGATTTTACACGTTCGAAATCGGAATGGGGCGATAAAACTTCCATTCTCGAAATCGAGAGAAAGAGAACAAAAAATATACGTAATGTATGTGTGTGTACGCGCGTGCCTATGTCTATCTGTGTGTGTGTGTGTGTGTGTTTGGATGCTCGAGAAAGAGAGATAGCTGCGTGTATTTGCGGTGCCGTAATCTCGATTCGCGATTAAAAGCCGGACTGATATAAAAGTTGGAAGTGTGCGCGTCCGCCCATGTATATGTACGAGAGAAGGAGAAAGAGAAAAAGAAAGAGAGAAAGAGAGAAAGAGAGAGAGAGAGAGAGAAAGTATTGGCTGGATGTTTCGTCACTAAATCGCTTCGCAAAAAAGCTTCGAGCTTTTGTAAAGAGCGACGAAGCGTCGGTGGCATTATTCACGAAGGACCATCGACGCGTACGAGGTACACACGGTATGAATAATTTAGGGGATTTCCGCGTCTCCTTTTTTCCCCTCTTCTCGCCTTTTCTTTTGTTTATTTTTTCTTTTTTGTTTCTTTTTTCTTTTCTTGTCTCTCTCTTTTTTCTTTTTTTTTTTTCTTTTTAATTTATTCTTTCCTTCGTTCGGAAAACTTCGAAAGTGAGAGAAAAAGAATCTCGAATTGTATTAACAATTATGTTGCTACGTACAGACTGTAAAAATTAGAATCGAAAAAATTTTTTTCTATTTGAAAGATAGAAAAAAGAAAAGGAAAAGTTTTTTTAATTTCAAAAGATAGGAAAAAGAAGAACAAAAAATTCTCATTACAATCGATAAGGTAGACATAGGGGAGGAAAAAAAGATACATACATATATATATACATATATATATATATATATATATATATATATATATATACACATATATTATATACAAATAAAAATAAAAATTGACAATGTGTCACGGGTTCAAATCGTAACATCCTACACCACTGATACAGAATAGAGGATTAAAAATAGAGGTAGAAATAGAGATAAAAATAGAAATAGAAATAGAAATAGAAATCGAGATAAAGAGAAAGAGAGAAAGACTTTTTTTTTGATATGGAAAGGAATTAATTTGACTGAACAAAACGAGTCGTGAGAATGCAGGACCAACGGAAATCCGTCTAATTCCGTCGGTTGTTTTTCGGATTTGCTTTTCCCAGAATTTCCCACTGGAGATGCATCTCGTTCGTGTCGTCACCGTGGCCGCGCCGCTACGAATGAACGCTTTCCGCGTTCGTTCGTTCGTTCGTTCGTTCGTTCGTTCGTTCATTCGTTCGTTCGTTCTCTTCGAAACGCGTCACCAACCCTTCACCACCCTCGCCACCAACTCTTTCGTTACGTTCTGTACTATATAGAAATACATATATAGTACAGAATATATACATACATATATATGTATGTATGTATGTATGCATGTACTATATATATATGTATCTTTTTCCCTCTCGTTCACATCTTTTTTCTTCTCTTTCTCCTTTCTTTCTTTCTTTTTTTTTTTTTAGTTTTCTTCTTTTTACTATTCGATCGCGTTACTCCCAGACAAGCTCGCTCGTACTAACTGTTAGTAGCAGTTCTCGCGAGAATACCGATCGATCGGATTTCATTTGCCAGTACAATTTCAAGCGCGCCGATACGATCGTTTCTATCTTGCTGTTTTGTTTTTTTTTCACTTTCTTTCTCTTCTCTCTCTCTCTCTCTCTCTCTCTCTCTCTCTCTCTCTCTCTCTCTCTCTCTCTCTCTCTCCGTCTCTCTTTCTCACTCTTTTCTACGAATGTTACAAAAGAACAACACAATTTATTTTTACATTCGTGAAAAGTTTTGCAAATTTTTATACATGTTAAATTACATGAATTGTTAAATCTAATATAATTTAATAACCAGTTTATTTTAATCTTTTATATAGATATAGATAGTGAAATACCAGCATTATTACATTCCGTCCATTTACCATTTTACGTGAACGTACTAGGAAGAGAACTTCGTCCGGAAGACGATGTTAAGCCAACATTAAGGAGGAAAAGGAAGGCGGCAACAGAACGAAGAGAAGACGACGTTATATGGTTCCCTTTTACTCTCCTATTTTATGGGAATACGGGTTATTAATTGCACTGAGTTTCGAAACGATGAGACCAACTCGATGCGACATAATTACAGTAATACTCCAACAACCATTGATGTTGAGCTATGTGTAACTTTCATTACATAGAAAACAACGATTCGTGAGGTCGTTTAATAGAATTCTAATGGTCTCCAATTTAGTCGAATAAACGTTCACCGTTCTTCAAAATTCACATAAATTAAACGTTTCAGAGGAAACGCGATAAAAATTGATGATACGCGATAGAACCTAATGACTTTCGAAGTACCTATATATATATACACACACACACACACGTGTATATATGTACTTACATACAAGAATTTTCACCAAAGAAAAGAGAAGTTAAGCACTCGAAAAAAATGATGAAGCACGAAGACACTCACGATAAAGGACGCGGTCGTCTCGAAGAAGAGTAAGATCGATCGTTCCTTTAAATTCGCCTGTCGTGTAAAACTGGGTTAAGAACGTACGCTTCTTCTTGCTATATATAAGTATATAAGTATATATACATATATACGTATATAATTTTTTTTTTTTTTTTGACCGAGATAAAACCACCGACTAATTTTAATTCAATAAAGATAAATTCAGGATTTCGTTCGAGAACTCTTTTACTTTGACAATGCAAGAAAAGTTCAAAATACGACGTATGATTCTTAACGATATAAATTAGTCGTCTCTCGATGCGAGTTCCATAAATAGATGTCTCCTTTGATAGCTATCTTTGCTCATCTTCTTCTATGAGCATGCTTTTTCCTTGTCATCTTTACCGAACGATATAAAATACACACGCACACATATATAGGTATAAAGATACATTAGTCTGATGCACATCGACGGATAAAAAGCTCCTTGCTAAGCTATTCATTCAAAGTGATTATACGATGAATCGGGTTAATGACTTTCGAGCAACCCTTTGTTACGCTTGTTCCTTCCCTTCCTCTATCTTTTTTTCTCTTTCTTTCTTTCTTTCTTTTTATCTCTCTCTCTCTCTCTCTCTCCCTTTCTTTCTTTTTCTCGTATACGAGATCCATCAACGTAACATTCGAGTTCTCTTTTGTAATGAATCTATCGATGCGTTTAAAGAATCAATCAATTCTTTTTCTCTCTCCAAGATGTTTTAACGAAGCTTTATTCCAGACGTTGCTAGGTAGATACATACGTTCCTTCGAACGACGTACGAATAGAATTTCAATGGTAAAATGGATAAGTTCGTTTGATAATTTAAAAGAAAAGTAAAAGACGAAAAAAGAAACGGAGGAAAAGAGAGAAAAATAAAAAGAAAGAAAGAGAGAGACAGAGAGAGTTGATTATTTGCGCTAAATTCTATTTAACGACCTACGATCGAACCGAAAAATAAGAGGGTAATTACTTTTCTTTTCGAGAAAAAGAAAAAAAAAGAAGAAAAAAAAAAGAAAAAAAGAAACACAACGTTTTAATACAGCGAACCGATTTACGCCTTCGAGACTTCTTCTTTTTCACGGATCGGATACTGCTTACGATCCCAACATATATTTTCCTTCTTGTAACCCCATTATCCGGGTTAGCCCTAGAGAGAGGAAGAGAAGGGTGGGGGGAGAAGAGAAAAACCGAAGTAATTGGTAGTACGTTACCGAAACCGATATTCCGGTTAAAGCTTTATCGGACTACTTTTATTTGTAATCGAGAATATACATTCGACCATTAGTTTTCACTTGGTAGATAATAAGGTAAGGATAATTCCACAGTTATATTTATTATCCCTATTGTTTTTCTTCGCTAATGGACTTAACGCAAAGACACACATACTAACATGCGCGCGATCCTATAACGAATTTTTAGTATCACGTTGTTAGTCGTTTCAAATTTGTTGATTAATGTATGAAAAAGAAAATAGTCGGTAATAAAAATAGTTTAACGAATTTATATTTATGTACGTGTATGATGTATTATATATATATATATACTTCTTTCGTTTTTAAACATTACTAGATACAAAATAGCTGCGTGCAAATAGCAAAAAACAACTTATATTAAAATATAATTAATAAAAGACCTACAACTTATAAAAAAAAATACATAATACACAAGTTATAAATTATATATATAATATATATATAACCATTTGAATATATTAATATTCTAAAGACGTGTCTAACGCTCGTTAAAAAACGAAGAGGTGCTTTTTTTAACGCGTACGTCGGGCGATTAACGGATCGGGGAAGTTGAACGATCGCTCGGTAAAAGACGAGACGTCCGAATTACATGCTGACGTACGTAGAACTTTGGAGGGTGTCGTTTGCGGTTTTGCTACACCCTCGTTACGAGCCTCAACCCAACCTTGATTATTCCGGATACGCGTAAACACGAGAAGAGTAGAAGCGAAGGGAGATAGAGAGATAGAGAGATAGAGAGAAAGAGAGAGAAAACGAACGAGTGAACCTCTTCTCTCTCATTCCATCTTCTCACACATGGAAAGACAGAAATCGTAAATCGTTCGACCAAATACCCTTATCCTTATTTGAAATCGAGCAATTTCGTCGTTTTCGTCGTATATAAGACGATATAGACCTTCTTTACAATTTTATTTTTTATATCGCAAAAAATTCAATACAATCCAAGGATTTTCCTCACTCTATAACATTGTTTCTCTTAATGTTAAAGTTTAGAAAGATTAACTGTGATTAAGAGAAAAACAGTTTTTTCTCAGCTTCATTTTTAATTACATGATAATTAATTCGACAATCTCGAACGAAATAACACTTAAGTTCGATGATACTCTTCTTTAGTTTGTTACCTTAACGATATTGCTTTCGGAAAACTTTCTTGTTCGTTTAAAGGGACAAAAGAGAAAAGAAATTCGAGTCGAATAAACGGAGTTACAACATTGTCTTGTAAGAAACAGTTCTCGCCTCCGGTTCTATCTATGGTTTTGCTTCCGAGAGTGCCTCTGGCGTCTGAATGGCGTTGATAAGGTCAGAAAAGTTTTCAATACACTCGCTTTTCGACGGAAGCATTCTGTATACTAGCATTGAAAGTCTTCGGACTAACATACATACGAATATACATATATACATATATATACATATAAATATATACAATATCTATCAAAAGTTTTCATTTACTTAAAAATTATCCACGAATGAATAATTCGAAAAATATTGAGAAAATATTCATACTTTATTGATATATATATACATAAATAATAAAACATATATAAATAATATATATATATAATTTTATTAATTTTCAAATGAAACTTGTCGAAAATTTATTGTTCCTCTCTCTCCCTCTCTCTCTTTTTAAATGCCATAACGCAAAAGTTAAAAATTAACAGTAAATTGAGTAGATGAAAATAAAATAGTGTTTCGTAGTCTGTGAGAAACTTTTGAATGGCAATGTATGCGTATAAAACAGAGAAAAAAAAAGGGAGGGGAAAGAGAAGTGCTTACATGGCGACGGCGTTGGCGTTGGCGTTGCAGCAACGTGCGTGGCTTCCTTTTCTGCTTCATGTCGCGCCACGCGACTCATACAAAAAGAGAGAGAGAGAGAAAGAGAAAGAGTACGAGCCGTCATCGTTTCTGGGACTTTAATTATAATCGGATGGCGGACTCACGCGACGAGTCTCCCCTTCGAGGAACCATGAAAACTTTTGCCGTGTATACGAACGTGAAGCGTTCCATGAAACGCGCCTTGGAAAATAATCGTTGAAGAAGAGAGAAAGAGAGAGAGAGAAAGAGAAAGAAAGAGAGAACGAAAGGGAAAGATCGAGAGAGAGAGAGAGAGAGAGAGAGAGAGAGAAAATAAGAGGGAGAGACTTTTCGTAATATTGTCGGAGACAGGAAAAACAAGTTGAAAAGGTTTCAATGGCATAGTAGACATATCATATTCCGTAATGTACATTTTTTGAATTACATCCAAATGAATTTAAAAAAAATAGAAAAGAAAAGAAAGTTCTATCCGATTTATCCTAAAGAGTACTATAGATCGAATGGATGGAGTATTAATAATTTTCACGTTTTGAAAGATTCGTCGATAACGTATGAACGTTCGTTATAAAAATAATCACAAAAGGTATAAGTCAAATTGTTGTTAGAACAGAGTAATTATGTATTATTGATACATTGTAAATTACTTTATTACTATTAAATTACGGTACGTATAATATATTTTACAAATTCAGTGAGACAGGGATATACGTTATCAACTTTCACTTTCGAAATCTAACAAACGATCTTACTTATAGACTTTATAAATTTAATTATACACTTACGAATATAATATTCGTTATAAGTGTATATACATTTTATAAATTTTATATCCGTTATAAATGTTTTCTTTGGGAAACTAATAGTCCTGATATTTTTTATTATTTCGTACGTCCATCTTATTTTAATTTCATTAAAATAATATAGGAACAGTCGACGTATATATATATTTTTTTATTATAAATTAGATAACTATAAAAAAATAATCCGCATCTGTTAGAAAAATTGATTCCATTATTTTCTTAGCAATTTTTACGAGTTCTTTCATAAATACTCGTCGGTTAAAATTAGCCAAGCTCGTTTAAAGTCGTCTTTTACGCTCAGAGAGAAATGGCCGAATATTACTTTGTAAAGTCGGCGCCACCGATCTTAACAACGGTCGTTCATCATCAGAAACCGTTAGTTATCACGAACGCGGATCGTACGCTTCGACGCGCGGCATGTCACGCGCGAGTAATTTTGCACATAACCGCTGCTATCTCTATACTATAGTATATAATACTTTTACTTGTTTCCTCCTCCTCCCGATTTCCTACCAACCAATTTACCGTGTATATATTTCCACACGACATACAGTTAGATTGTCCTAATCGTAAAGCAACATAAATCTACTCGTGACCGAGTTAACGTTCGTTATACGTGATGACATTCGCACTAGAACGATCGATCGTGTGTAACGAGAACGAGCAATATCTTGTTCGATAAACTGATACTAGCTTTCTAAAATGATCGCTTGGAGGGAGAAAGAGACGAAAGATAACTGACTCGAAACATTTATTCAAACGTCGTGTATAACAAGCTATTGATATATCTGTAAGAGAACTTAGAACCTGTTTCGAACGAATCAATATCAATCGGATCGATCGAAAAAGAAAAAATAAATGATCAAAAAAAAAAAGAGAGAGAGAGAGAAAGAAAAGAAGAGGAAGAAGACGAAGAAGAAAGAAAGAAAAAAAAATAAGGATAATTCGAAACGTGTAAGAGAAAAGAGCAACCTCATCGTTCTCGCACGTTTACAAAGAATTACCAATTATAAAGAGAGATTCAATTGGTAGAGAAGAACGAAATAAAATAATGTTACAAAACAAGTATATCTGCTTTGGATTTATTAAACTAATCCCGGACGATGTTCGACATAATCTCTCATTCTTATCGGGTCCGATGGAGCATCTCGTTCTCTTACACCGCCCTATCGGTGTAACTCTTGAAAGAACGAGTGCCGTCGAGTGGGTGCACAGTTACGACTATGAAACCCCTGGGTTAGCCGATGATTTATGCGGAACGATAACGCGTCTGCCGTACGAGAAGCCTTCCTACGGGACGAAACTATATCGCGTCGAACTCACGCGCATAGCGTGAGTCCGAGCGTGTATGATTTACACCTTTTATAGGTACGAGACGAGAGGAGGTGAAAGAGAAAAAAAGAGGAGGAGAAAGGTAAAAGAGGAGAAGGGAGGTGAAGGAGGAGAAGGAGGAGGAGGAGGAGGAGGAGGGTCGAGATGCGTCGAAGATAACGTTGAACATCGTCCTCGAGCAAGTGAGCGAGTAAACGAGCGAGTGAGCGAGTAAACGAACGAGTGAGCGAGTAAGCGAACGAGCGAGCACGTGAGAATGCGAACGGCACGCGTGCAGCTTTTAATAAACGTTCTCGATCCTTATTTAGATTCGAGACTAACTCGAAAGATTAGAGTGGTTAATTGAATCGCACCGTGGACTCACCTATTCCTTCGACTTACCTTTTAAAGTTAATCTTTTTTCGACTTAGAGTTCGTTACCGTATGTTAACGTATATTTTGATTTAACAAAGACTTTTTTTTACAGGAATATTTATTTCGTTCCGTTTGAATGTTGATATCAAACGATCTTTGCGTCAAACTATCATAAACGTTAACGTTGATCTTTTTTCGACTTCGAGTTTGATGTTAAACTATGGTTTGATTTAATAAGAGGACATTTTTTTATACAAATATTTATTTCCTTCTGTTCGAATTTTTATATCAAACAATCTTTACGTCGAAAGGTCATAAAATTTTTTATATCTCGTCTTGCTTAACACCTTGCCATATAAAATGACGTCTCCTGATGTCATCTCATTGTAGACGTATGACACGAGGGAGGCTATATGGGTGTTAAGTAGATAAAAAATGTAACATGGTAACGTAACACGTCGATGTTATATAATAAATAAAGATACATACTTGTCCCTCCGAGATTAAAATTCTAAAATATTATAACAGACGTCCACTCGAAGATATATTTGATAAAATTGAAAATTTACGATAATATGATAATATAGAAGAGATTCTGCTTAAGCTTATGAAAATGAATTACCTCGGTGTACGTCAACGTCCTTCGTATATCTCTTCTTCTACGGATTCTACGACAAAACTATCAAACGCGCGAAAATCGTATATCAAGTTGATGAAATATTTGCTTCCTGATGATAGGTGATCGATGTTACGCCGCATGGGAATGAAAAAATACACGATACGAATAACGAGAAGAGCGTACTATTATTATTTTCCTGGATATCGCGTGTCTCGCCACGTTTCAACGTTATTATTACAAACGACGCGTATCGGATAGAATACGTAGTTTATATATCACACCGAACGCAATATGCTGAGTGATAAAAAGAATATTTAAAAGGGTATCGAAATTGAATAACAAAAAAAGAAAAACAAGAAAGAAAGAAAAGATGTCGTCCATCGATAAGTACATAATAAAATCAAAACTATCGACAAACAAATTTTATTAGATAAATATCAACTCGATCGTTTGCTATTTCTTAAGAAAGATTTATCATTACGCTACGTCGTGGAAATATCATTTGAAATGATATTTTTTGAATCGTGGTGTACACTTTGATTTCTTCTCGTACGAGACGTGCGGTGTCATCGATGAGATTTCAAAAACATTTATATACCATGTTAAACGATCGAATAGTCAAGGTTTCAGAGAAAATTAACTCTGTGATACGGTCTGTTTCTGATTTGTATTATTGACTGCGACTCGATAACGAGGACTCAATATCGTCTTTAATCCGAACATAACGGACGCATATAGTCGCGATACGCTGAAATCATCGAAACTGGCATAAGCTCCATTGGATGACCGAATGCGGTCGCGCTGGCGATTAGATCAAAAATCCAATGGAATCGATTTCTCTCGTAAACGAGAAGGAGAATCGAGCTTTCACGAAGCGTTCAAATACTCCTTTGTACGTATATTCCATAGAACGTATCCTCTTATACAACCGAGGGATCTATGCGATCTCTAGAATATACTCCCTTAGAAACATTATGCGTTATAGTTCAATACTCGATATCTCGAAGAATAAGATATTACGAATACACTATATTTAATTGATAATATAACGCGATATGAAATTATAAGAAATTTCTTTTAGCCTGCTGTTAATTCGCGAAAGAAAGAAAGAGAAAGACAGAAAAAGAGAGAATACGATCGAGAAAGAAGATCGAACGTGACTCGACGACACGCGATCCTTTCTCGGGTGGGATAACTTTTCGAAAAGGGAGAAGTGTGAACCGGTTTAACATGTTGTAATTCAGCAATGTATCGACGAGAATACGTGGGCGAATCTTGTTCTACCACCGAGGCGTTAGTCTTGAAAATTTATTTTCGTCATTAACGTTCGTAGCATTCGTTGATTTTCATTGACCGAAAGGGGAATGGTCGATCATCTCTTATTCGCTTTCCTCGAACGTTCTCGTTCGAGATCGGGAATAGAAAATCGATTTTGATTAAAATCGTTTGAATTATTATCGCTTTAGAAAAGCAAGCAATCGATACCACACCAGGCCCTGCTTTTCGAAGATAATGATTATTAACGAGGTCGGCATGTATTACGCGTACGATACACTTTCACATTGGCAATGTCATTATGGAAATTGCTGGTAAATACCACGATCGATCTTTATAATATTCCATTTAATATTTTCACAAAGAAGAAACCAGACATACTTCGTTTCCTCTCTATGCTTTATTGAAATGCATTGCCCGATTAATGTTGTTTCTTGATTGCTAATAACGTTTGCGGAAATTAAGGTCAACCTTTACGCTTAACGTATCTATACGCGGTCGAAAAATACAATATATTAGTCAACGTTACACACGTAACACTTTTTTTTTTTCTTTAGCTACGAACGACGCAAACCAGAAACGTGAATTGCAAATACGAAGAATCATAGAAAATAATAAAACATAACGTTGAAACGCGTCAAATTTCGTTGCCGCATCGAAATTGGCTCTTTGATGCGGAAAACACGGACGTCAAAGAATCTTCGTTGGCGATATGATATTCTATGCGACGTATGCATTTTCTCTCTCTCTCTCTCTCTCTCTCTCTCTCTTTCAATTTTTCTTTATACGATAACACAACAAAAATGCACCTCTCTCTGTGAGAAAGGAGAAACAAATCGCAGCAAAATCCGCATACATAGAAGCTACGAAGAAAGCGCCGATGCGGTTTATCTCTACGATTTTCTTTTATCGTAAGGAAAAGTACGTAACCGTCGGTGTTGAGCAAACGTAAGAGGAATGTTTAGAGGATCGGAAGATGTTGGACCATAGTGAGAAAACATCAAAGGATCCTACCGACATTAGATTTACGTGTATCGAATAAAAATATTCTTGTAAATCGTGATCTAGCGTGAAATGTGTGTTCACGTCTTTTGATATATTACCAAAAGGAAGACACATTTTTTTTTCCTTTTTACGGAAGCATTCTTCATTTTATCCAGACGTTATTTCCTTCGTACAATGAGACTTAACAATTCCGTGCATGATAATATCGATCATTATCTTTTTTAAATATGTTTCGGAAAAAGAAAAGAAGAAATTGATTCGACCGATCTTGACATAACAAAAATATATTATTATTATTAAGGGTATGTATAATAATATTTTATTTAACTAGGAAAACATTTATTATATTTATCAATTATATGAAGAATTTCGTGTATAATAATATAGATCATTATCGATCATTTAATATGATTCGAAGAAGAAATATCGAAAAACGAAAAAACCAAGGAATTCCATTTTCCATTTGATCGAACTCGACAACAAAAATATAGTATTATTAAGCGTGATAACATTCGTTTAAATAAAAAAGCAAAGTTATTCTATCTTTCAAGAAATATTATGCGATCACTTTGAGCGAACTCGTTATATGACGATCGACGTACCAACATATGTAGTACGTGACCGGTTTCTTAGCATTGTCGATCCATCGAACGACATATTAGGAAACGGCTATCGACGCTGCGTGTTTTCTTAGAAAGCGTTTATATCATGACGATTAACAACGGTATTATTAAACGACGTCTTTGTTCCTATAAAAAAAAGAAACAAACAAACAAACCAACCAACAAAGCTTGCATAACTGTATGAGAAGTTCACAAAATTATTGAAAGACGAAAGAAAGATAGTTCGATTAAAAATAATTGTTTACTATAACGATAAAAAGATCTCATGGCAAATTAAACGTCGGCAAAAAGGATAAAACAAAAAAAAAGAACAAAAAAGAAGGAAAATAAAAAGGAAATTAAAATAATATATATACAAACTAAAAAGAAAAACACTTGAAATGAAAGAATGCAACGCGCGTTTTCTTGTTTCGCGAATCGAGCAAACTTAAGGGTGAGAACGAGATGAAAGAAGGAGGGTAGTTGGAAGAACAATAGGAAAAAGAGTAAAATAAAAAAGGAAAGAAAAGAAAAGAAAAGAAAAGAAGAGAAGGAAAGAAAGGAAAAGAAAAGAAAATAGAAGCGTTGATGCGTAGGAATATTCGCGTGGAAAAGCATCGTTTTCAAACGTAATTAACTAAACCGTCCGGGTTTACCGGCACATCTAAGTCTGTCCTTTAGTTTGGCGAGAAAGAACGTCGCTTTTGCGCAAGGTAACGGTGGTATCTTCCTTCTGTTTCCTTCATTTTTCAGTCGTACGCTTCGGGCGGCACAAAACTCCAACAAAACTACGCGACGATGACGACGACGACGACGACGACGACGACGAGAGGACGAGAGAAGGACGAGGAGTTTTTCCTTCCTTCCTTCTTCCGTCTCTCTGTCTCTTTCTCTTCCTCCACTTCTACTTTCTCTCTCTCTCTCTCTCTCTCTCTCTTTTTCTTTCATATACCTTCGAATTCATTCTCTCTTTACTCTTTTCCACTACACTCGGTGAGCGTCGGTAGAAACAAAGCGGATTCCCTAGCGTAATAGTCTCTCTCTCTCTCTTTCTTTATATATATATATATATATATATATATATATATATAAAGAAAAAAGAGGGATATATATCCCTCTTTTCCTTTTTTTCACACCGTTGCAAAAACGTATCACTGCTCGGTCTCTTCCTCGTCTTTTCTTTTTTCTTCTCTCTCTCTCTCTCTCTCTGTCTTTCACTCTCTCTCATTTAGATTCTCTCTTTTTCCCCATAGTCCTCCCTTTTCTACGAGTTCTTCACCATACTATATTCACTCACTCTTCTTTTCTTCTTACTTCACCCCTCTTTCCTTTCTCTCTCTCTCTCTCTCTCTCTCTCTCTCTTTCTTTGTTTTACGACCAGTTACCGTCTTTCCCCAAAATGAAAGACGAAGACTACAGGGTAGAAAGGCCACACCGGATAACCCCGACAAGCAAGCGCAAAGGCGTCCGACGAGGGGAACAAATAGAGGGATAATCTTACAGTGATTATACGGAGATTTGTACGCGATAATGGTAGATTCCTTTCTATTTCAACTTCTCTCTCTCTCTCTCTCTGTTTTTCTCTATGGTTATATCACTTTTAACGAGTGAATCATCACGTAAGGAAAATAATCAAAAGTTTGCACTTTTTGAAAAAAAATTTTTTTCTCGGATGTTACCGGGCAATAGACTGGATAAAAATATTACCTTGATAAGAAAACTTAAAATTGATCTCCTTTATTTTTACGTAAAATTAGTATACGAGACACTCGAGGTAATTTAAAACGAGTAAGTAAGAGAATGAAACAGAAAGAGAAAGAGAAAGAGAGAAAAAATGATTGCATCTTAGCGAGAACCCGAAAAGAGAAAGAAAGATGCATCTCGTGAGGTGGGATGATGGTTGAATGTGTACTAGGTGTACGTAGGTGTATCGTAGAGCGGTACTGTAACTCAAATCTAAACTTGTCCAATTGCCAGCACTTGTCGCATTATACCGTCGACTTAATCTAAACTTTTGCCGTTTCGAGTTAAACGGAAACGAGAGCACATCGCGTCGTCTTGCTCGGGTCGTTTCGATTTGACTTGCCTTAACCGTTGTTCCTACCTCCTAATTGTAAATAGGCAGGCACAGGTAGGATATAATATATTCACCCGGAAACATTTACCTACTATGTTCGATTTTATAAGATGAAGAAACAAAAAGGTAAAATATGATAATCAAATTAATTATCTTCTAACGACAATTTATCGCGTTAGTCGTATTAATCGTATTATCTATTTATCGTATATCTTTTACATGTGCTTTCGCAAGTATCTTAAACATTACGAATCTATGCAAATTAAAAATTTGTACAAATATGTAAATATATATACATATATATTTTTTCATTTATAGAGAAATAAATAGATTTATAAATATATAAATATATATATATATTTATTATATATACGTATATACGTATGTATATGCATACCTACTTCTCTATATATAATATATTTACCTAGACATATTACAAAGCAGAAACACAGGATATGGAATGCCGTAGAATAAAGTGGAGATGGTTTTTAATAAACAATGTATAAGCCTGCAGGTGCCGTCTAATAAACTCGAGAAGACATACAGAAACTCTATATCCGCTCAGTGCTTTTTAATTACTCCTCCTCCCTTTCTTGCCACCCTCTCTCTCTCTCTCTCTCGTCGTCCTAGAACATTCTCTTCTCTCTTTCTCTTTATCTTGGATTCTCTTCTCTTTGAGAGTGGTGTGCTTTCCTTGCTCGTAACCTCCGCTCGTAAATTGTTTTCTCTCTAAAACCACGAGGGACGGTTGCCCACGTTACCAGAAGCGAGGACCTTTTTTTTTCGTGAGCACAACACGCATTATTTTATACGCGTGCGCTTTGGAGAACATCCAATATAACTTCTCTGCATATCTCTGTCTGTTTCTAAATATTTGTTATTTTCGAGAAGAGAAGATTCATCAAGATATACCCTGCTCAATGTATATTATTGCAGAATTACTTTGATGTCGAAAAAGAGAAGAAAGTTCTGTTTTAGGTTTCAATCTTTCTCTCTCTCTCTCTCTCTCTCTCTCTCTCTCTCTCTCTTTCTCTTTCTTCCTTTCTCTCTTTCCTCCTTCTTCTATCCCTCTGATAAATCTCTCTTCCTTTGATGAAATCTCGGAAAACGTTTAACCGGATATTTCTATGTAAAAGCTCAAAGAACTTATTATCGGTATCATCGATCGAGTTAGTTAATCGTAACGATATCCGAACACGTGTAGGTTGTAAGAAGATAGGTATCTACGTGCATACATGTAACGATCAAATTACTCGTGCTAAACAACCTAATTGTCGAGGATCTTTAGAAAACCTGTACGTCGTTAAGGGGGATTCGCGTTAACGCGACACGATTATCGACACGAAGTAACGCGTCGTTTTATCGCTCGCCAGCCGTAAAGGCGAGTATTCCTTTTGTAATAAAATCTCGGCAGTCTCGAGTTTCACGAGGTACGAGTTGTTAAATGAACGTGCAAAAAAAAAATAAAAAAAAAATAAAAAAAAAAGAGAAAGAGAGCGAGGGAGATACATAGATAGAGATAGATAGAGAGATAGCGAAAAAGAGAGAAAAAGATAGAGAGTGCGTGAAGCGACCGCCACTATTTTCGCTATGAGTCGTTAAATCGAGAGCAAAAAGGCACTTTTATCGCTCTAATTCTTCGCATCCCTCTCTCTTCTCTATTCCTCTCTTTTCATCACTCTTCTCTTCTCTTCTTTTCTTTTCTCTTCCCTATTTCTATTGGCCAATCCGTTGTCATTTTTTTTTCTTGTTGGAAAAGAACAATTTTCAAGATGTTTACTCCATTTTGGTATATACCGCGACACCGGCTGGAGAGAGAGAGAGAGAGAGAGAGAATGAATAAGAGAGAGAGAGAGAGAGAGAGAGAGAGAGAGAGAGAGAGAGAGAGAGAATTCAATTAAGGACGCCCGATGCATTTAACGCCCCGTAAAGCCAGATGAGAGGACACAAAAACCACGAGGGATTTCCTTCGAAGCACACAGGGATTTGCATGCGCTCCGTTAAATATATCTACGTGTATATATACACATCTTACATTTTCTATGTGTATATATATATATATATATATGTGTGTGTGTGTAACGCGTTATAGAAAGCATACATCTGTGTGTTCGTGAATCTATATAAATGTGTATGCGTTACTTTGCCGGTAGCATGGAGCTAGCGTCTTATCCATTAGAATATTAGGTAATTATTAAGATTTCGCTCGTTCAAGCGTAGTCATAATATTCCAATGGGTCGAGGTGTATTAAAATCTCTCATAATGGCGACGCGAAGTGTAATTATACACGGTAGCGGCTCCTCATATAGCGGGTGCATGAATTCGAGATCGATTAGCTTTAATGCGGGATTACGTGAATTTAAGTGGAATTAACGCGGATTTTGGTTAAGCTCACTTCCCGGATTCGAAGCGTTATCCTCGTACCAAACACGGTGCTGATTCATGAATAGGCGTTAAATTTCAATATTGTTTTACCGTTCATTGTTTGTTCTCTTGTCGTTAAAGATACTTTCAAAACGATATTTTCTTCCGTTCAAAACTCAAAGGTCGAAATAAATGAAATAAATGAAATTGATTTCGATGATAATTCACAATTATCGAACGATACTCGAACGGAGAAAATACAGTTACGATCTCTATGGTTAAAGCGTTTAAACGTAATACAACGTTTAAAACTAAAATATGAAATAAGTCGGCAAAGGAGAGGGAAAGTGGAGAAACAAAAAAGTAAAAAAGTAATAAAAAAAATAAAATGAAATAAAATAAAAGAGAATAAATAAATAAAAAGAGCTGAGCGTAACTCGTTGAAAAAATCAAAAGAGAAAGAAAAAGAAATCCTTGCGAAGGGGAAGAGGGTGTAAGAGGGAACTCTTTTGAAACAATTATTATATGTCGAAATTTTACGCGACTCTTCAAAAAAAAAGAAAATATCCTTACAAAGGGACCCGAGCAAGCACGATTATTTTCACGCGAGACGCGTCGAGACGGGCCCACAGACTTTTTAATTATTACGAATAAGAGAGCGGTTCGTTCCTTTTTCCTTTCGTTATCGTCATACCGCGAGGTAGGCGGAAAGATAGAGAGAAAGGAGGAGAGAAATAAAAGAGAGAACAAGAGAGAGAAAAAGAGAGAGAAAGAGAAACGAGTCAAGGCGTGGATCCACGCAAAAGAAAGGAAGAGGTGGAGCACGTCGCGAAAAGTGGAGTGTCGGTCGAAGAACGGAATGGAACGCGACGTTGTCGTTGTCGTCGTCTTCGTCGTCTTCGTCGTCGTCGTCGTCGTCGTCGTCGTCGTTGGGAGGGTCTCCAATTACGCGTAATGATGTAAAATCGTCGAGCGATAATGACTCCGTCGGTATATACATGCGCTACGTTGAGCCGTGCGAGAGAGACACGTGTTCTCTATTAATAGGTACCTACAGTTTTTGTATCTCTTCTTGTTCGTCGTGTTTGGTTCAAAGAGGGAGAATACTGAGGTGGGATAAGAAGAGGAACAGATAGAGGATGTTGAAGAAGCACGAAAAAAAAGGAGAAAGGCAGAGATAAAGAGATAAAAATAATAAAAAAAAAAAGAGAGAGAGAGAGAGAAAGAGAGAGAAACGATACCGACGGAAGGATGGCGCCCGTCAAAGTAAATACACTTTTTTAACATCTCCACATCACCCCTGCACCGAAAACTCTATACATCAAAATCTTGCTGCTGCTACTGCTACTGCTACTACTACTACTACTACTACTGTTGCTACTCCTCCGTTTCTTCTCTCATTTCTTTTTCCATTTCTCTCTCTCTCTGTTTAATCCCACTGATCGGGGGAAAGTTTCTTTGTTTACATTCTAGTATGCTAAGTAAAACGATTGTCTATAATACTAGTCATATGATTTCATTTTTATCAACTGCGAGAAACGTGTTGATGAAAGGAGAAACGAATTTATTCGTCATCGTTATATTTCATTATTTTAGTTTCCATCGTTACTACTAGTGAAAGGTTTAAGATACAAAGAATTGTAACTAAGTTGAGAAAAATATATACATATAGATAGAAGGATGGATGGATAGATAGTGATATCTATCGATCGATTAGCAATAAGGATTTATTCGTACATGAAATATCACGTTTCATCGTCACGAGAAAAGACGTAGAAAGAATTTTAAAAGACTGTTAAGACTCGGAAACTTATTCGAAAGTTATCGTACGTGAGAGAAGTTGTTGTCGATGTTCCACGCGAAAAGATCACGCGTCCTACTCTCTAATCGGAATTCTTTTCCAATTCTAGCTTCATCTTGACTATTTCTCCCTCTCCTTCTATCTCTCTCTCTCTCTCTTTCTCTCTTTCTTTCTTTCTTTCTTTCTTCATCTTTCCTTCCTTTTTTAACTTACGAGCCCTGTTTTTTTAGATCACACCAAGAGTTTGGAACTTTTAGAATCTTGCAAAAAAGTCGATTATACAAATGCATCCGTTGAATCGTTTTCCTTCTTAATTCTGAATCCTAAAGGCAGTCCCCAACTTGTTTAAGAAATACCTTTCCCCCTTTTTTCTCTTCTTTTCCTTTTCTTTTTTTTTATTCTATTTACATAAGAGTCGTTTAAAAAACGGCGTTGGTTCATTCGAAATTTCCAATCGAAATAAATCCTTAAATTCGAAGAAACAAGAAGACGCAACATACGTTTGTATAAAGTATACATGAATGTTTTAAGAAGAGATACGATTCGTTAAGATCGAAAAGGATTAAGATTGAAGAAAAAAAAGAAAAGAAAAAAAAGCAGGGAAAAGAAAAGAAAAGAAAAGAAAAGAAAAGAAACGAAACGAAAGAAGATAGAAATAAAAGAGGTAAATAGAGATAAAGACGATCGTACCGGTCGAAATATACGAGCGCTTTTTCCCGTTAATGAAGATTTCTACATTGGAGAAGGTAAACGACGCTTTGGCGATTAACGTAGGTGGACGATGCTGGTCCCGATGCTCTGTCTCTCTCTCTCTCTCTCCCTCTCTCTCCTTTCTTTTTTCTTTTCTTTTCTTTCCTTCTTTTTTCTATCTCTCCTTCTTCCTTTCTTTCTTTCTTTCTCTCACTTTATTGAATTCAAGAGATGCCGGTTCTTCGGTGAAACTGGGTGAAGAGAAGAAGCTCTAGAATCCATCGAGTTCTTTCGATACGAATCGAGAAACGGTAGATTGCTCGAGTTTCCCCTCTCAACACTTCCACGCCCGCACCTACCCCCGAATTGCTCCATCTCCATTTTCTTTTCTATTCCTTTCTATCGTTTCTTCTTCGCCACCTGTTCCGAGTATCGATCGATCGATCGAACGATCGATCGGCCTAACCGTTCTTCGATTCGTTCTATTTCCTTCGAACTGACCGATAAAACGAACGATATTCTCATTCGCGGTTATTTACTTCTTTCGACCAATTATAGATAAACACAAACCCCTCCACACACACACACACATACACACAGATTATATATATATATATAAGTGGAATATATGTACAGGCTTATTAGCGGATAAGAACGTTTACGTCGACTTTAAGGACACACGGAGCATCAATCTCGAAATTCTTTTACCAAAAAGAAAAAAAAAATTCTCTCTTATCTCCCTTCTTCTAAGAATTACTCGAAGGGAAGGTAAAAAACGAAGAAAATAAAGATGCCCTTGGAAAAAAGAAAAGAAAAAAGAACTGATCGAAATCAGCGACGATGAACCACTTGGTTATTTTTCTAATTTTACTAAGTCCGAATATCTTCAGCAGGTATTTTCTTTCGAGGAATAAGAGAATAAGAAAGTTTCAAGAACAATAGATAGCTAGTCGGCATATCTCGTACGATAGTCAGTAAGAGAGAGAGGCTGAATACTACGACGAGTTACGACACCTTTTTGGATAGAGGATTGAACAAAGAGAGAGACAAAGAGAGAGAGATAGATAGAGAAAGAGAGAGAGAGAGTAAGAGAAAGGATTCAAACGTATCGTAGTCACGAGCGGAATTCCAAAACTAAAACTTCGTATTATAATAGTCCGTTCGGTGGCACGGAAGCGATCCGTCGAATTCTTGCCGCATTACAATTGCCCATGGTTTCCAGTCGAACACGCTGAGATGATACGATTTATTAGGTAACTCGAAGTCCTTTTCCGTTTGTTCCCAGCGCTAGACTAGATAGACGCTAACTTACACACACACGTGTACACGTACGTACATATACATACACGTGCATACAAAAACACACACAAACATACACTCAACTCCAGCATCTCTATCGCTCTTTCTTCGAATTTCAGTATTCCCAGGTGGCTTGCATCGTTGATCTTCGGATTCTCGTATGTACCTGCTCATGAATACCCGAATACCACGGGCAAATACTCCGCCCGTTGATACGGGAAAGAGAGAAGGTGGGATAGGGATAGAGAGAAAGAGAAAGAGAGAAAATGGGAGAAGATATAACTCGTCTGCCTGGAGCATCGACCGAGAGAAATCGATATAAGCCGGTAGAAGAGCGTCCGACGAGTCTACGCGGACGGCATAGCGCGCGAACTATGTTACGTTGAAACCTTTTCCTCGCCATCTACTTCCTTCTCCCCTCCCCCTCCCCTTCCCTCCCTCTCCCCCTCCTACTTTCGCGTTTCAGAACTACATCGAGTATTAACAAATCGCACACGCCGACAGGCTAAGGCGATTTGTCGATCTGGAGAAAAGTTTCGACGTTAAGAGACATCGTATGATCGGTGAGAGTGGAGGGAGAGAGAAGTGAATTAATCTTGGTATTAAAAGAAAGAATTTACAATAAACGCGTTGAGAAATTAATATATATATTAAAAGTTAATATTAATATATTAATATATATTATAATAATTATAAAATTAATATATATAATATATCAATATATATATACACACGTGTGTGTGTGTGTGTACACATGTATGTATGTATGTACGTTATTAATATATATATATATAACCATTCCAAATGATAATTTCTGGTAATTTGGAATTTGTTCCTTTTTTCTTTTTCTTCTTCTTTTCAAGTAATTGAACTCTTAGCCCACCCTTTTCTTTCTTAATCTCATTCCTAATAAAAATCTCAAAGAACATGTATAATACTTAAGCACTTGAAAACGTTACTGTCGTCTAAAAAATTCAATATAAAATTTAGGATTCGCTTCAATAAGACGATGCTAAGAAGATCGATAAGATCAGATAACTTCTTTCTTTTTATTCTTGAAATTCGTTCGTCTATAACTCCAAATCGATTGCTTAGATATTTCATTGCTTCGTTACAAAATATTTCTCTTTTCTTCCCCCTTTATAGCATTTTCACGAGCGTTACTACGAAATTTAGTTATAAATCGAGGAAAGAAAAAGTCTTGATAAGCGTAGTTAATGAGAAAGAACGGCGACAATAACGAAAAGCCCATCGATAAAGAGTACTTACCGGAATGGCAACACAGTCTTCGAGCTCAGCTAGGGGTGCCTCCGAACAGAAAGTACCCTCGGTGAGGAAAGGTGGTCGAGGGGGTGGTGGCAACCGGAACTCAGGGGGTGGCCCGGGACATTCCGGGCACTCCGTACTCTCCAGCGTCTCCAACTCCTCCATCCTCCACCTCAGCGTGCTGAAAAGCGGAAGGAAAATCGCGGTTTGATTAATCTTATTTCGTAAGATGGGTGAGGTGTACAAGAGGGAGAGAGAGACTATTAATCGATCGACGAGACGACGATGACGAGAGAGAGAGGGAGAGAGAGAAAGAGAGATGAGAACAAGGAAGAAAATAAGTAACAAAAAAGAAGAAAAAAAAAAGAAGAAACAAGAAGGGAGAAGTAAAAGTTTTGCCTCCTTTCCGTAAATTTCGTTGCTCCGTTCGTCCTCGTAATGTCGAGCAAATAAATCTTTTCGCTCGCCACTGGCAAGAAGATGACGCAGCGACTCAGTAAAAGAGAAAGAAAAAGAGAAAGAGAAAGAGAGAGAGAGAGAGAGAGAGGACAAGATGGAAGAGAACGATGGTCCTTGCAGACTTTTAGATAACTACTCGGTGAAACTTGGCCGAACGATGGATTTTTATGAGGGATCGTTTTAACTTCTTGATACCACGAGAAAGTGGAAGTAGAACGCCGGCAAAATTTTTCCGATAGCCCAATAACGTCGTCCTCATCGATGGAAAAACACGTTTCGCGAGAACTCTTGATTCCACCGACGCGGAATCAGCTTGGTATCTCAAGTACTCGTACACACAGAGAGACGGAGAAGAGATAGAGACACGTGCAATTCCACGTATATAGATGTGTGTGTGTGTGTATATGTGAATGTACGTATCACGTACGACAAGAGTTGCAAAGCTATTAATTAAGAGATAGAAAAATAAAATAGTTGAACGATGGAACGTAACAATGATCGATAAAATAGAGTCGTTAATCCCGGTGACCTCTATTCTGGATATTCTAGAGAATCAAAGTTGCAATCATTTTTAAGTCTCATGAATACGTTTCGAGATGTAGAGAAAGAAAATCTGACAGTAAAAACCTAGAGAGAAAAAGGCAAAATAAAAAAAATAAAAAACATAGAAAAAATACATATATAATTAAAAAAAAAAAAAAAAAAACCAGAATAGACAAAGTTGACCGTAGAAGTTCGTGGTGGTCCAGGGGGTGAATTGATAACGGTACGATTTTCGTGCGGTGGCGCCTCCAGAGTGGATTTCGCCGGCTAATTAAGAGATACGCGTCTGGTAGCGGCTCCTAATGGTCGGGAATATAGTCGTACCGGTATAACTCGTATAACGGGTGGCAATGTTGGCTGCATGGGTGTTTCTGGCATGGTTGGTGGGGATTCGCTCGACACCGCGCGAGTAAATGCGCAGTTTTTCTGGGCTACCAACGTGGCTGTAGCGGCGTGCACGGGACGATCTCGTTAGCATAGGAAGCACCTTGCCCTCGGGCCAGGTCAAGTCGTTCCAGTCGGTGCCGACTGGAGAGGGCTAAAGCCGACGTTGTCGGTATGCTAATACCCAGGACTTAATTACAGTCTCATAATGAATCAGTCACGCTGCACCTCTTACCCCACAACCGCCTACTTCTACCCTCTTTCTCTTTCTAATCCCTCGTTTACCATTCTTCTCTCTCTTCTCTCTCTCTCTCTCTCTCTCTCTCTCTCTCTCTCTCCTCTCTCTCCTCTCGCATCATTCGTCGAAGCGTGCAAACGGGGAAAACCGTATACCGTTGATTAATTGTTTTCTACCCCTCTCGCGAGACCACCCTCCTCATATGCGTACACTATCAAACGTCCGAGCCAATCGGCCTGGGGTCAATTTTCGGTTCGACGCTCGTTTGAACTTTTTGACGAAGGATCCAGCCTCGTTTTCTCTGGTCATATTCACGTTGAACTATTATATATAGTTACATCGTTATATAGTAGATCGTTACAAGATAATAATTATTCTTGCTAATCACTTTTCATTTCTATCTATTAATACCTTATTTATCTCGTTCTCGTTACGATAGAAAATGAAAAGTATCTACCTAAAATTAGAACGCTCTTCTCGTTTCTTGAACATTTTCAAGAGGACCGTGTTACTAACCATCGTTTAATTCTCTCGAAATGGGAACTTTAAACCTCTAAGCAGGGCTTATGTCGAAGCAATCACCGTGGTAATTTATAGCGAGGCAATATGCGCTTCAAGAGGTTACGTTACAAAATCGATTCGACGGGTATATCGTTGATTCCAAGATTGGACGTGACTATGCGATTTATTAAGTAATAAATTTTCAAACCTCCAACGATAACCTCCCATTTTTTACATTTTCTTTTAGTGAAAGAGATACATCTATTACTGCTTTTCAATAGAATGAAATATATCTTGTTTTCTCATGAAAATCTGATGAAGAAGACGTTGTTCAAAGCAACTTTCAACAACCCTAATGTAAAACGAAATTAACGGTGGTAATGTATCGAACAAAGCGAAGGCTACCCTCGAGTTTCAAATCCCTCCTTGCTATTGTATTTCCAATAGCGTTGGTATGCCAAGTGCTCGTTATAATCGAACAACACGATTCGGTATCTCCAGTCTAGCGAACGATTAAACGAAGCCTTCGACGAATAGTTTGGAACGGTCGATCGTGTGGCCATGTATCGCGGCCCAAAGCCAGGGATGCTGTTGCTGTTGCTGCTGCTGTGGCTGTAACTGGACCATTTCTCGACGATAACGCGGAAATTCTCTGCCTCTTGGAAGGGTTAAGAGAATTATCTAGGATTACAGCGGCAGAAATACGTTAGAAACGATGTGACTCTTTCTACGATCAAACCAGATAATGAATCTACTAAGCAAAAAATTCAATTGTAGGAGAGATAAGTTACGCTCTTAAAAAGAAAGAATAAGAAGAAACTACGTTCGATTTCTGTCGTCGGATCGAACTTTTTTTTTATCGGAGAATTTTTTAAAGCGTAGTCGGAACAACAGAGTCGAAAGAAAAAAGAAGGAAAAGAGAAAGAGAAAGAGAAAGAAAAAGAAAAAGAAGATGATGAAGAAAGAGAAAACGTAAAAGTTGAAGAGGCAGAAGTCGAATCGTCGAGTCGACCGCCGGCATTCAATTTCGAACGACTTCGTGAGAAGATGGAACTCGTTGGAAAGAATGGAGAGGGTGGTATGCATGTGTATGTATATATACGTATGTATATACGTACGTACGTCGTACGTACATATGTATGTATGTATGTACATAGTACGTTGCTCGTTGCTCGCGTTAAGGAAAGATGGTAGTGTGAGAGAGATAGATGGAATGGAAGAAAAAAAAGGGAAAAAACAAAAAAAAAGGGAGAAAAAAAGAAAAAGAAAGAAAGAAAGAAAGAAAGAAAGAAAGAAAGAAAGGGAAAAAAGAAAGAGAAAAGAACGGTGATGAAGAGGGTATCGAGGTACTATTTTACGCACGCACACAAACTCGCAGGTAAACACAGAGAGGGACACACATCGAAATCGTCGCGGGTGTGCCAGAAAGAGGGGAATAGGGAGGAGGAGGAGGAGGAGGAGGAGGAGGAGGAGAGAGAGAGAGAGAAGGAAAGAGATAGAGATAGTGCTGCACGTCTGCGCTCAGTTTAATAAATGCAGCCTTCCTTCCGTTCTGCTTCTTGGCTCGGCTTGGTTCGACTCCTCTCGGCTTTAACCGACTTTCACGCTCGCGAAGGAACCCTCTGGAGCTTCCTCTCTCTTTCTCTTTTTCTCGATCTCTCTTCCATACACCTTTCACTAAGAAGTAAGAGAGGGAGAATTCTCATTCACATGCAAAAAGCGAAGCACGAAGGACCAACCGAACGAGCGCCACCGAAACACGCTTCTTTTCCAACTTCGATTCGGTCTGGATCAAATCTCCAGTTGGCATGATTTTTATTTATGCAGTTTCCCCTCTTTTCATCGTCCTATTCACTCTTCCGTATTTTCTTTTTCTTTCTTTCTGAACTATCCGTGTGTGCTTTAACGTTAACGTCCATTCGTCTTGCTCGATCTTCGAAGAACACTTTCGAGACTATTCTGATGAATGGAAAGAATTTTGTTTTTCATATTCTTTTCTCTAGATTCATACATCTAATAAAGATCTTGGAAAAATTCAAGAGTTTAGAGTAAAATTCAAAGGATTGATCCAGCGCATAAACTCGAAAAATCGAAAGTATTCGAAGAGAGAAATCATCTCTTTTCAAACGATCTTTAATCTTTTCGATTACTTTCCCAAAGAAGAAGTAGAGGTAGTAGTAATAGAAAAAGAAGAAGAAGAAGAAGAAGAAGAAGAAGAGAACAAAAAATATAAGAAAACGATCGTGTAAATCCCAGATATAAAAAGTAACACGAATAAAGAAATATGGGATTACTCCGTTAAAAATTATCTCTCGTTTAACAAGAAGTCACAATACCGTCTACGGTTACTCTCTTACTCAGAAGAAAATGAAAGAGTTATTAACACACACGTACACACACACATCGAGGGAATCAGCTGGCACTCCACAAAAACATCGTCCCATTATCTTTGAAATTTCCAAGTAATGAAGAGATACGCGAAACGAGAGTCAAGCCAGCCGGATGTAAAGAAACGAAGAAGAGTGAGACAGACGGACGGACGGACGGACAGACAGACAGACAGACAGACAGACAGATAGAAAGAAAGATAAAAAGAGAGAAAGAGAGAGAGAGAGAGAGAGAAGAGAGAGAGTTCAATGAAACCGATGACACAATGCCGTCTCACGAAGTTTTCTCACGCGACAACTAGTTATCGCTATACGCTCTGGGAACGATGTGTTTCCATTGAAATTATGATGTCGAGTCAGTCTTTCCGCACCGACGAGCGAATTTTTCACGTTTAAATCGCGGTAAAGTGTTGGAACATCACTTGCGAATTTGTTTCCTCTCGCTTAGCAACATCGTTCGAAGGATAAAAGTTTCGGCCTTGGAATACGATAAGACGTGTCTCAATGATACATGGTTAAACGTAGAAGCTAGTTTTGAATACAATTTAAAACGATAAGAGAGATATTTTACACGAGGGAAAAATTTTCTAACGTTACTTGCTCTTGAATCGACGGGATGCGTCCTCACCTGTCATCGTAATTTGATTCGTAAAATGAAACGTAAAAAGGATCTTGCTCCGAGCGTTCCATAAAATTTTCTCGATTTTCATGAATTTCTCTCTGTAACTTTGAATACATACATACATACATACATACATACATACATACATACATACATACATACATATATACATACGTACGTACATACGTACATATATACATACATACGCGGGCATGTGTGTGTATGTTAAAAGTGTTACGGGTGAGAGTAATTTACCGAAAGCTTAAGGTAATAATTAATCGGATGAACGTATAAACGTCGTTGGTAATTAATTTCACGGTTATATGCGCGAGTGATATCAAAGGACGTTGAAGATGACGATGTCCCTTCTCTCGCTGGACCACGGAAAATTGCTTACATCGTTATACGAAATTCGTTGGAAGAGCGTATCCTCGCGCACCGATACAATTTCATCCACTTTGGAAAGTTGCAGACTCGAAGTAGAGAAGAAAGGGTTCACGAAAGCGTGGAAAACGATCGTGGGGGGAAGGGAAGAGCAGAGCAGAGAAGAGAAGAGAAGAGAAGGGAGTAGGGTGTGGAGAAGGGCTTTCGAGCGAGGTGGTAAGGGGATCGGTAAAGTGGTCGGACTTTTTCCAAGTGGTCGACCGAGCGAATCGACTGTCCGGAACGGGATTGGCCGAGGTTCTTCCCTCGTTCTATGGAAAATGGCTTTGGATTTACGGATGGCCCGTGGTTTTCCACGTTCGGCCACGCATTCTAATGGAGAAACTTTGCCGCGTCGGGGGAAACGTTAGAGAATCGAAATAATCTTTCCTTTCGTTGAAACTGCAAAGCCGATTAAAAAAATATATATATATATATTCGATATCCTTCTTTTCTTTCAATTCTTTTTTTTTCTGCGTCATTTCCCATACTTTCCTTTCAGGTTTTTTTTTCTACAGACAGGAATAGAGTAAATGCAAAGAAGGGTAACGCGTCTCCTTCTATAAACAAAAATTGAGAGAAACGTAAAAACGACAACGCCGGTGAATACCCCTTTGCATTTTAAAGCATGGAGGCTCTCGAAAAGTTTCGAGGTGGCTGCTGCCACGCGACGCTTTTATATATATATATATATATATATATATATATATATATATATATCGTTGTAGGTATACGCGAGAAGCCTCAAAAAATAAACTCACCGAGTTAGTTTGTTTTCACAGCTCTTTTCTCAGACTTCTTCGCGCCTCGTCGTTGAATTAAAAGAAGAGAAATGGAAGGGAACGAGAGAAAGGCAAGATGGTGATGATTCCGACTCCAAAACCAGCTTCGTATCACTAACGTTAATATTTGATAGGTTAGATATGAAGATTTCGAATTGATATAGAAAAGATCGATATGATTAATCTTTCGATCAAAACTACAATTATTAATAAGAGCTTGGAACGCATATACGCTCGTATAAGTTTACGAATGATAATATTCAAGTATTTAAATACCTATGTAAATGAGAGAGAGAGAGAGAGAGAGAATATGTTTCGTAATTCGAGCATACGTGAGCCGGTCACGAAATTTTGGCGCGTGCGTGACAGGAGCGTAAGGAAGGAGAACTTTATCGCGAGAAACAGCATTGGGGTAGCTTGAAAATTTGGCTGATTAAGCGTTACGAGCGTACAGGGACGACTATACGGGTAGAAAGACAGAAAAATAAAAAGAAAAAAAAAGAAAAAAAAAAGAGAGAGAAGAAAAACGAATTGGAGAGAAAAGCGAAAAACGAACCGAGATGTCTCCGTTTCATTCGCTATTCTCGGAACCAGGTGGTACGTTCACCTACGTTTGCGAAATTCGAGCGAAATCACGCGTTCTCTCATATCTCTTTCTCTTTTTCTATCTCTATCTCGACGTTTATACGTCGTCCTTGTCGTGGGAAAGAGTGACAGGTTAAGAGCACGTGAGTTGATACGCGACGTCCCTATGTCGTCGTTGGACAAGAGTAGCTGACGCGACTCGTAATTTCATTATGAAAATGCCAACAATGCAACGCCTTTCCTTCCTTCCTTCCTTCCTTCCTTCCTTCCTTCCTTCCTTCCTTCCTTCCTTCCTTTCTTCGTGCATGCATGCGTCTCTCTGTTGTTGACTATCCCTGTTCTCACCCCCACAATCCTCCTTTTCTACTCGTGTGAGTTTAGCGAGACGCCTTTGCTAATTCGATTCGCGCTGTGGCTAATGGGTTATACGTGTTGCGAAATTTTTATCTCGCATGCTAGACTAAAGTGTCCTGGGAATCGTTCTCTTTCTTTTTCTCTTTCTCTTTCTCTTTTTATTTCTCTCTCTCTCTCTGTTTCTCTCTCAACTTTTGACTTCTTTGCGATTTATTAGACGTCTCCCATGAAACTTTCGTATGAGAATTAATATTTTTGACAATAGCAAGACGAGTTCTCCTACATCGAACGATTTTATTACTGCTAATTAATAATTTCTATCAGTAATAATAATTAGTACACGTGTATAATTAATAATACTCGCCGTAGGTGGAATAGAATTAATCGTTACCGAAACACGTTCGACGATACGAAATAATTTGTTCGATTTCAAATTATCCATTTTTCATGGGATTATTACTAGACATCGTTCATTAAATTTTACATTTCACGGTAGAAACGATTTTCGATAAAAAATATATATAACGTCAGTCCTTATCGAGATAGCACAGGAAAGGATATAAAATTCGTTGAGGATTATTACTGCATGTGACCCTTCGACATGATATCTTGTAAACGCTGAAACGTGACATTCGTTGTGCCTTATCCATGTCTATCTTCGGTTTGGTAGATGAAAAAGGATGGAGGAGGAAAATGGCGATGAAGAAAACGAAAAAGGGTCGAAACCTACAGGAGAGCTTGCTGGATCGGAAATACAATGAAACGGAATGGGATTTAAAGAAGTAGAGAAATTTCATAACGCGCGTCCTATCGTGGCGATGGTACAATGAGAGAAAGAAAGAGAAAAGAGGGAGAGATAGATAGATAGAGAAAGAGAGAGAGAGAGAGAGAGAGAGAGAGAGCAATCCTCTCTGGAATTTCTTCTCGCAATGGACGCCGCTCCTTTCTCCGTTTTTCTATAAAATACTCCTTCACCCTATGCGGAATTCTATCCTCGGTCATTGCTCCAGCATTTTGTTGTTTTTATATAATATAAGATATAATCGACTAATTCTAAAACTGCAACGCGCAACATTTTTACATGATCGAAATATTAAAAAAAAAAAAAAAAAAAAAAAGGAACTAGATATCGAACGTTGAAATGGATAAAATATATAAAAAGAAAAACGAAGGTTATATTTCGCTATATTTCTTTAAAAAGAAAAAGAAAGCGAAAGAAAGAAGAAAAGAAAAAATCGATTTCGTATGGTTTTCTTTCTTCGATATTCAAGATTTAAACACGTTCGTTCGATTTCGCGAAAGGAAATATCTCCACTGCAAGCAGATAGAGAAGAAATAGAAAAATAGAAAGAGAGAAAAAATGAGAGAGAGAGAGAAAGAAAGAGAAAAATATAAAGAGAAGAAAAGTACACATAGATGACGCTTTCCGCTTTTATACTGCACGCTCGCGGGACATCGAATTAGCTCTCGTTAAATGCGGGCCCTTGGTCCCTTCAAAGTGGCTTTGAAAATCAGTAGATTGTCGTTTTATACGGCCGTTCGCGACGAAGGGACGAAGTTTAAATTAAGTCATTTTAATCCCAAGGGAAACTTCCCTCCTCCCGTATAGCCTCACGTCCTACCGTCTCTCTTTCTCTCTCTCTCTCTCTCTCTCTCTCTCTCTCTCCCTCTCTCTCTCTCTTTCTCTCTCTTTCTCTCTCGCACCATAGACGCGTTCTGCCGCTCTTAAGTTCCGACGTTAAGTAATCAGATTAGCTCGAACTAACCTCGAACGCTGCTCAAAACCTCCGAAAAGTTACGTCCTCTTCTCTCTCTCTCTCTCTTTCTCTCTGTATTACTTCTCCGAAATTCTCTCTCTTTCTATCTTTCTCCCTATTACTTCTCCGAAATTCTCTCCCTCCCACTTTCTCTCTCTCTCTCTCTCTCTCTCTCTCTCTCTCTCTCTCTCTTTCTTTTTCTCTCTCACGTTCACTCGCTTTGAACTAATCCTCCACTTTCGAGCGGTCGGCAACCGAAATTCCACTCGCGGGCTAATTATTTCACTCCCTTCGAGATACCAGTTGGCTTGTTCTTGTGTTGGCACGCGTATTAGCGCATATCGAGAATCTTCCGCAACTTTTCCTCGAGAACTGAAGTGGATGCAAAGAAGAAAGAGAAGAGAGAGGGAACAAGGTGGAGAAGATCCAATTGGATGAAAAGATCGATAGAAATAAAAAATACGATTATTACACAATTCATGACTTTTTTTCCCCTCTTTAAATAGGTCAAACAATCTTGAATGATTTTTTTATTCTTCATTATTTTCTTTAAATTCTTACCGACTTTGATTTCCATTAACGCAAGCTCTGCAATGAATTTTAACGGATATAACAATTCGCATAATCGCGAGACATGTGGCTTGTCCTTTTGAGATATGCAGAATAATCAGAATTTGAGCTTTCTGCTATTCTGAACATCGGACATTCCGTACGTACGTACGTATGTATGTATGTATATACTACGAAATGTTTTGTTGGACTCCTTCCTTTTCTCAATGAGAGAGAGAGAGAGAGAGAGAGAGAGAGAGAGAGAGAGAGAGAGAGAGAGAGAACGCAACTTTGGAGGTTCCTTAAGTATCCGAAACTTCTTCCGTTCTGTTAAAGCTACGAAGTTTATCCTTTCCCATGAAATATTTCGCGTATTTCCCGTTCTTAATCTCGGATAAAAGGAAAAGCCTAGCTTTTCCGAAAGTCGGTGAAAAAAAAAGAAAAAGAGAAAAGAAAGAAAGAAAGAGAAACAAAAAAAAATAACATTCGTTCCATTGAAAATTTCTTAACGATAAACACGTGTATATTTAACCAATCAGTAATAATTGCATAATTTGATAAAGAGATGTGTCAAGTTTAAAAGAACAATGAAAGCATAGAAAAAGATAGTGAAAATGAAAAAGAACAGACGGATAAATTAATTTAAAAAAAAAAAAAAAACGCGTGAAACTTTTCTTCATACACTTACCCTTCTTTTTATTAGTTAACAAAAATACCACATTCTAATTAGTCATAAGAAAGTCATAATAGAACGTGGAGAATGCACTGTATGAACTTTCATTGCGGTTATTAATTCGTTTTCTACCTCGAATAGTTCTCCCTTCTCTCTCCACTTATTCAACGTTTTATTGAAAAAGAAAAGAAAAGAAAAATAAAACAAAAAATCGATCAATTCCGAGGATCGCTTTTTGAAATCGGCACGAAAAGTCAACAAGAAGGAGAAAAAAAAACAGAGTAGCTCCTTGAATTTTTCAGACTCATTCTTCACGAAATGCAATTTGGACGAATGAAACGAGCAATTAAAAATAAATGCATTCGCACTACCGCTATCATCATCACCATCATCACATCCCTCTCCGTTCTTTCTCATTTTACTTCTTCATGATGTTAAATCCGTAAATATGTTCATTAGCTAGGTGGTCCATGAAACGAAACGTTCAAATATTATCTCTTTGGCAAGGCGCCCTTTATATGAATAATTTTGTTCACCCTCCTCCCCCACCTCTTCTTCTTCTTCGTCCTTTTTTTTCTTTTTTTTTGGTTGTATTTTTCCTTTTTTTTTTGCCTTTTTTGTTTCTTCACTTTCTCCCCACCCTTTTTTTATCCCTCGCTCAACGTGCTCGTCAAACGTTACCTACACTCACCACTTAAAAAAAGAAAAACTGAGAGGCTGGGAGGCTGGGAGCCTGCAGGAGATAAATTCAAAAGACAACGAAATTATAACGGCTGGGATTTGAGCGAGGTGTACGCGCGTACGTATCCTGTATCTCCTCTCTCTCTCTCTTTCTCTCTCTCTCTCTCTCACTCTTCTTCCTCCTCCTCCTCCTCTTCCTCTTCTTCCTCTTCCTCTTCTTCCTCCTCCTTTTTCGCGTTACGAGCAACGCCAGTGTTTCCACTGCAGTGACACGCAACGAACCGTAAAGTCCCTCCTCCTACTCTACTTCTTTCTCATAGTTGTACGCTATTTAACTATTAGCTTCAAATCTCTTCTTTTTCCTTTTTTCTTTTTCTTTTTCTTTTTCTTTTTCTTTTCTTCTCTTTTCTTTTCTTCATATATTTTTTTCTTTTTCATTTCGATATATTATACATAGATCACAACGTTTAACGCTTCATGACTTACTTTTCTATAAGAAAGAAATGTTTATAAGTAGAATAGACTTATAATGCTTATTAAAGAAACATATTCTATATAAAATGAAACGCTAAATTTTGCAATCCGATATCCGAGTTTGAGATAGTTTTAATAATCATATCGAGTGAACTTGCGAATTTAACGTTTTAAAAGGTTCATCGGTAACGTTTTAAAAAACGAAGATAAGAGAAAGAGATAAAGGTAGGTAGATGGGGAGTACCTGAATATTTTTCGAGCGAAAAAACTCGCGATCGTCGTTAAACGAGAGTTTCAAAGTTTCTTGGAAAATAATCTCGTAAAAAAATAAAAGAAAATAACAAAAAAAAATAAGGAGAGGGTGAGAGAGAAACGATCTCTCTCAGTAATCCACGATCGCTCACTCTCTTGTCGATATTTACTTGCAATGAAAGGATTCAACGATGTTAGAGAGGAGGGGGTGAGCATGGGGGTGGTGGTGGGAGGATGGTTCGATGGATCGAAGAGAAGGATGAAAAGGAAAGAGATGTACGATACGTCGATGAACGCACTACGGTGCATGTTGTATAATGCAACTAATACGCGAGCGTCGAGGTTATTACTGCAGTTTGCAAACAGACTGCAGTACGGTAATGCAATCGGCACTGATACGATCACGCACGAACGGCACTTTGGCGTTCTGCTGCCTGCGGAAAGGGGTCGAATGGTAGAGAGATAGAGATAGAACGGGATGGTATAACGAGAGAGAGAGAGAGAGAGAGAGAAATAGAGAAAAAAGATAGAAAAAAAGAGAAAAGAAAAGCATGTGTCGTAAAACCGACAGGCGACACAGTGCTTGCTACGGTGCCGCGATCAAACTTTTAGGTAAATCGTTTGGCGACAAAACAACAAGTTCCAAGCGTTACTAAAAAGCGATTCATCCATAACGTAAAGTTATCGGTTATCCGACCGATCGGGTATCCGCAAAAATCTTTATTTTCTTTACCATTTCCAACGAGAAAAGATCGAGCGCGATCGTTCGATAAAAAAAGTTTGAGAGATGCATTTTGTTGCAAGTCAGAAGAAGATTCATCTTGATTTTGTATTCAGAGCAACTACGCGGTAGAAAAATAAAATGTTTAAAAACGATATATATGTGTGTGTGTGTATATATATGTATGTACATATATACGCGTAGAAAGATAACTTGTATTTGTTATCCATTGTTTTGTTTATATAAGAAGTAATATATAACCGGAGAAACTTTGTCGTGGGGCGAAACTGTTTTGTTCTTGATAGTGGCCCGGTTTATGTATACATCTATATATATATGTGTGTATATACGTATATACATACATATATATATATATACGTATATGCGCATATGTATTTGCTATTACAAACTATGAAATTTATTTATACATGTAGATATACTACCTATATACAAATACATATCACATACACATTGTTGTATACGTCGATCCCTCGAAGCGACCACAGCGCGACCTCGATATTTTTCAAAATCGATGAACCGCGGGAGACCTCCAGGAGAAGTCCATTACGTTCGAAACCGTACATTTGTCGACTTAATAAAACAAATATCGTTCTCGGTAATTGCGCACAGCCGTGGCCAGAGTGCGTTCCGGCAACTCGGCCGCTCAGCAAGCTCGTTACGAAAATACCATTTTCCTTTCTCATTGAGTTCGATTTTGTTCCTCCGTTCCTGCGTTCGTAGCTCTCCCTTCCACGCATTTTTACCATCCACGCAAAAGAAAAGACTGAGAGAGAGAGAGAGAAAGAGAGAGAGAGTCGAAGAACCGAAATGATCCGTACGATTCTTTTTCCTTTTCCCTATTCAGCCGAAATTTGTACAAAAAGAAAATCCGGTAAATTTGTTTCGGACGATAAGTTGGTGTACATATCCAAAGACGATTTTTCCGACTTTTTCGGTGAACCAAAAGAAATTCTGCTTGGAATAAGAGGAGGAACAATGAAAAAGGACGTGTTAAGACGCTCAAATCGATTTGTCACCCTCTCGTTCCAACGTGCCGACACGGATGGCCCTTTTTCGAAACGACCGACCGATGACAAAGCCCACCACCATCGCGAGAAGTTCTTTTTCGATCCATATCTTCTTCCTTTCTCTCTCTCTCTCTCTCTCTCTCTTTATCTATATATCTATCTATCTATGTATCTCTCTCTTCGTTGACCTTTCGTCATTGTCGAAAAACAGCACACGACGAGGCTAAAGGTTTCTTTTTCAAAATTCCCGCACAATTCGATATACTCGAAAGCGTATCGAAAAAAATTTAATTCTCTTTCTCTTTCTCTCTCTCTCTCTCTTTCTGTCGTTTGTCCTTCGACAGCTGCGACGTTTTCTCCGTTTCAAAAACCCGCGAGCCTTACTGCCGTTACGGAAAATCACAGGCAAGGATATCCTTTGTCGTCCTCGAAGATTTATTCGATTAAGCTTTTACGCGATTACCGTATTTCAACCTTACATGAAATATTTCTAAGAATTCGATAAAAGAACGTTTTTTTTTTCTTTTTTTTTTTTTTTGCTAGAAGTTTAAACCCATGTGGAATTACTCTTTCGAGATATTTAACATAGAATATAACAGTAGTTATATCTCAACTATATTTTCGTATCTAGATCTCACTATTCTATTGACTTTTCTTTTTTTTAATTTTTCGTTTTTGTAATGCAAGTATAATGAAACTTTCGTGATAATAAATAAAAATGATAGTCTGAATTTTATATTATATTAGAAGGATGCAAACAAATTCGTTTCTTAACGCGAGTTAATAAGTTTCTCAATTTCTTTTTTCTTTTTTTTTTTCTTTTTTTTTTCCACGTAAACTATAACGTAGGGAGGATGTATGTACCTGAGTGTAATATATTATATACAAGACACAAATAGCAAGAACGTACATAATTCTCTCTCGTGGCGAAGATCGAAGCTCGAGCTCGTCTCTATGTTAATCCTCCCCTCTCGTTCACCATCTTCGCAGGCTTTTCATACGCGGACAGACGATTACTGGTTTTAAGACGTCGTCCGCGTCGAATGAAGGAAGAGAACCCCACGGACGCGACTTTGCCTTCCTGAAAATTGAATATTCTCTATAAAAAAGCATGCTCGTTGTAAAGCAACCGCTTGTAAAACACTGCGCCGACGCGATAAGAACGTTCAAAATAAAGGCGTAATCAATCGACCGTGTTCATTTACATTTTGATGATACCAATTTTTACTGTTTGATCAGCCTGTAACGATTGATACAACTTTGCCGTTAATCCGTAGGAAACACAATCGGAAAAATAAAGTTCGACGGCTTTTCACCGATGTTTTTATAGTTTACGGAAAATCAGAATTGTTTATTTTTAAAAGGGGAGGAAATAGAACAAAAAGAGCGAAAAAGAAAATATCTAACGAATCTAAATTCAAATGGTAACCATTATGACGCTCTCTCTCTCAAATTTCTCGCAACAACAAACACGAGACCTCGGAATAAACGAAACTCTGCTTAGAAATAAAAAAATACGTATGCAGCATTGTATAAAGTAACAGCTTTACGTTGTGTAAAATGAAAAAAAAAAAAAAAAAGAAACTTTACAAATATACTTCGCTACATCGAATAAAATACGCCGTTATAATTAATGCTGACATGTTAAAATGAGATGAGATTACGTTTTATATACGTATGATCCGATAACGACTCTTCTCTTTTCGTATCGTTCATTGAATAAAAATCCTTTCATTTTGTTTTCTATGATTTTCGCTCCATGTACCTGCTCGTTATACTCCACCAGAAAGAAAAAACAGAAGAGAAAAAAGAGAGAGAGAAAGAGAGTAAGAGAGAAAAGAGAAAAAGAACGAAAGAAAAGAATGGAGAATATACGGTTACGTACTTTTTGCTACATATACTCCGTCTACGGACTAGTCTCGTATATTTACATGTTGTTATTTTCCATTCATTGCATTAATAACAACGTATATTAATAGCTTTCCAAAAATATCACAATTTTTACTTAAAGAAATGGGGGAAAAAAAATAAAAACTCTCCAAATTACTAACAACACCTTGACGATTATCACGACAGAAAAGAAAATAAAGAAAAGAAAGAAAAGAAAAAGAAAAAAAAAAAGAAGAAGAAATACACACGCGCGCGCGCAAAAATACAAAGCACATACAAACATATTTAATTATTTTATCGAACATCTCTATAAGGCGAACGAATTCACCAATGAGATTGTCGATAAAACGTGCATGTACGGCAACCCGATACGGCATGATTGTATGATTACCACAAGGGTTTGCACGCAGTGCTGCATATTATTTACATGTACACGTTCTCTATACCAGATGGGACGGAGAAGTGTGTTGTAGGGTGTGGAGAGATGCGGTTATATAACGTGGCAACATAGAAAGGGTACGTTACTACTATCTGCCATCTTCGATTATTCCAGCGGTATCCAATATTAAGGGATATATCTGTGACTCTCCCCCACCTTCTAATAACCCGTACACCAGTTCATATTCTACTCACCCTTTCTTTCTCACTTTCTCTTGGTATACCGATTTTCTCTCTCTCTCTCTCTCTCTCTCTCTCTCTCTCTCTCTCTCTCTCTCTCTCTCTCTCTCTGTCTGTCTGTTTCTCACTTCCTCTTTCATTCTCTCTTTCTTCCTTTCGCGTAAAGCTCGTTCGACTTCCAGAGGCAGACGCGACTCGATTTAATTAAAGCTACCCGCTGAATTTAATACTTTCACCCTCGAGTACCGTCACTGCTAGACCGTTATGGATTTGTGCCACGCGTGTATCATTAATCTTACGCCGAACCGCAAAACCGTACATTCGTTTATTAATGCACCGACGCGTAATTGAATATTTTTCACGGTGGAAAAAGGAGACTGAAAAGGATCTAGTTATATATTTCTCGAAAATTATTAAGTTTGTTTTTTCTTTCTTTCTTTTTTTCTTTCCTTCTTCTTCTTCTTCTTCTTCTTCTTCTTCTTCTTCTTCCGTCGTATTTCATGTGGTTATATATCAGAATTCAGCCGTCGAAAAGATAGAGATCATTGAGACGAGAATAAACCAGTTGTGTTTATTAAAACAGATCTTGTTGTTGCTTAAACAAATACTATTTTTAATATTTGGACTATATTTTATATATTATTTTAATCCACGTTCACAGAAACGTACGAATATTTGCAATATAATATAGTGCATCCGTCTTTGTAAAAGGAACTGATATAGTTTTCCTATTTTTCCTATTTTCTCAGAAATGATCAGGAAATAAATCATCATATTGTTTTGGAGATGAAAGAAGAAAAAAAAGAATAAGGACAAGAAAGAAAAAAAGAAAAAGAAGAAGAAGAAGAAGAAGATAAGGATACATAGTGGAAGGAATCGAAAGACCGTACGAGATACACAAGATATAAAATTATTTATAAGCCCGAGCAATAAGTTATCAGAAAGCTATTAAAAGTTTTCGTGATCCAGAAATAACCTTTACGTTCGTCGATATTCCCTAGAGGGTGATCTCACTCTCATAACATTTTTCAACATTCCCAAAGCTTTCGAGTCGCCATTGCGCACGATCGCGTTCTACTGTGTCCGACCTCATCTTTTATCTCTCGATATATGTAATCTTATCATCTTTTCTCTTTTTCGATCGTCGAGATACTTCACTACTCGATATACGAAAAATTAAGGACAAGTTATTTGACGAATCCGATTTCGATAATTGTAAGTAACTACTGAAATACATCGGTAACATTTCTAAGAAGAATGATTTCTACGAAGTGACTTTACTAACACAATGAATACCCACACAACGAATTTTTGTGTGGATATTTTATTGTTTGTAAATAGAAAAATGAAAAGAATACTATCAAAGAAAGTAATTTAACGCGTTGACTACCGAAGCAATTTTGAAGGAATCTAATACTACGTTCATCCAATACCATTCATAACTTTGTGTAGATAAAAGATACAAAAACATTCATCGCCATACTCTTGATATAAGACTTTAATCTTATTGTATATATAATCTTGTGAAACATTAACAAAAGATATCTTTAAAAAGATTATAGATCAAATCCGCAAAATTGAGATTCGATCTATACTCTCGATAATCACGTATTTAATCACAGTTAAATCTTTACATCCTCTTCGTTTTTATGATCTTAAGTAAAAGAATAATAACGTTTCAATAAATATATCGATACTTTCGCCTCTCTCTCTCTCTCTTTTTTTTTAACGTCTAGACGATCGCAACTTCGAATCGGTAGTTTTTTCGCAAGCCACGAAAAAATCGAGACATTTATTTTACGTACTTATGTACTTCTTCTTTTTCATGCAAAACCTTTCTCCTCCTTCTCCTTTTCTTTTTTCTGGTAGCTCGAGCGTCATAGCTTATACCATCGGTCGGTCATAATTTCAAAGTTTAGGGTAAGGTCGACGTTTAGCGAGAGCTGGAAGCGTAGGCGCGAAGCGAATAATAAAGTCCGCGTGGTCGCGAATAGCAGTCTCGCGAAAAAGAAGACGTATATAAATTCGTTGGAGTTAACGGTCCGTAAATCTACGTGCCATTGGGAAATACGCGCGGCACCTACGCGCTATAATTTTTCCGTCTAACGATATACCATCATCCATCCTCTTTCTATTTCTCTCGCGGCGTTCTCCAAAGAAAGGATGACGCGTTGAATAATAAACTTATCAATTTTAAACGACCGACATATGTAAGTTAACCGAGAGAATTTTCAAACTCTCGTTCTTTCATCAAAATCAATTATTTATATGTACATTGTAAAATCGATCTATAACTATGCACACTAGGTCGTATGCATTTATTTTTATTTTTATTAATTTTGTCCAACGACAGCGATTGTTTCATCAATATTTTCAACGATTTTCAATCAAGGATAGTAAATTATGTAAAAATCTATGTAAAATGGATACACGTATGTATACGAATAAAGTTCGTGAAAAAGCATAAGTGAAAAACAAAATAATACGTACGTACGTACGTACATACATACATGCATACATCAATTAACAATTATCTATATCGAGATAAACGATGATAAACATGTGCATATCGTTAAAGAAAATTGTATTATTCAACTCCGATTAAAATTTCCAACGAACTCGAATGAATTATCTTTGTTCCTCTCTCTCTCTCTCTTTTTTTATTTCGGAGACAAAGAAAAAGTAAAATGATACTCTTCGTGTATTCCCCGCATAATACACCACATCGAAACTTCGACTCGCGTTACATCTAATAACCGGCATCGTTGCTTCGTAATAATAATACGAACACACACACGCGTGTTTCGATTACCTTACCGGTCACGGCACTTGCACGCGCAGCCTTGGAAATGATAGCTCATCCGGTAATGATATCGTAAGTTTCCCCTCGAAGGCGTTGCCCTCGTCGAAAGTAACGATGAGGAAGAGGACGAGGATGAGGACGAGGATGAGGATGAGGATGAGGATGAGAATGAGAAAAGGGAGAAGAAATAAGAGAAAGAAGAAAACTACGACGAGTAGGAGGAGTAGGAGTAGAAAGAGAAGGAAATTGAGGAGGAAGAGAAGGAGGAGGAGGAGAAGGAGAGAGAATATCAAGGACGAAGGCCGTTGGAATAGATTTGGGGATGGAAGGACGAAAAGGACTTGGAAAGTCTCGCGAAAGTCTTTCCTTTTTCTCTACTTTCTCTCCTTCCTCTCCCTTTTCTTCACCTCCACCTCCACCTCCACCTCCACCTCTCATTCCCTTCATCATTTTCTCAATGTGACCAAACGCGGAAACAAAGTTCGCACCCTCATCGGATAGATTATGAAAGGACGTCGGCATCGCGATCTTCTTCGAATTTCGACGCTTCGTTCTTTAGATACCCTCTCTATCCCTCCACCCATCTTTCCTTCCTTCCTTCCTTCCTTCCTTCCTTCTTTCTTTCTTTCTTTCTTTTCTCGTCTCTTTGCGAACAGATCGAACTTTTCTCCCAAAGGTCCCTCAACTTTGAGCACGTTTTCACGCACCGATGAAAAGGAAAGGAGAGGAGAGGAACGAAAAGTACTTCGTTCTCGCGTTAGATCGTAATTAGTTGCGTCTCGACGATGGATCAATTTTAACTCGTGTTATATGTGTGTGTGTAAAGTTATAATCGATCGGTATAATTAACTTTTAATAATAGATATAAAATTATACATTTCATTATACAATGTTATATATATATATATAATTCATTATATAGAAATTGTAAATATTATTTCATTTCATAAAAATAGTTATATGTATAATATATAATATATTATAGACAAAATCCTTCGAGATAGTTTGCTCCTTTATGTCGTAAATTTTGAGGGTGAATATAAAATCGTTTAATTTTCTAATTCCGACGTTAAACCTAATTAAGTGTTTAAAACGAGTTTAGAGAGACCAGCGACAATGTTACAATCCCTTGTAACTTTAAACCCAGGAAACACACTTGAAAGTTCTTTCTAAATCCCAGCGCGTGCCGGCAAGTAGGTATAAACCACGAAAACTCTTGTCTCTCTCTCCCCCTCTCTCTCCCCCTCTCTTTCTCTTTATCGTAGCTTCGCATTTCGTTGTGTACTCGTTCGTGAACTACGGGATGAACGACGTACAAGTCTCTTTGTATTTTAGGGAGAGACGAGTGGATGACTAGTACGAAAAACAGAAGGATCGTTCGTTGGCTCCTTCAACGAAAAGACAAACAGCCTCCATCGCGTGTATTCTCTCAATTTGAAGGGAAAAGAAAGAAGGATAAAAGAGAAAGAGAGAGAGAAAGAGAAAGAGATATTTTCGAGCGTGTGGACCTTGTATCCTGGTAAAAGAAAAGAAGGCAGATGGGACCGTGAGAAAAATGTTCATATCTCTATCTCTTTCTCCTTTCGCAGAACGATACCCTACGAGATATCACATCTCAAACGAAATTTGACTTTGTTGTCACTTATAAATATGGAAGCAATACAAAACAAAACCAAAAAATAAATAAATAAATAAACTCCGTACTGCAACGATTGAGCAATTTATTTCGCGAGCGGAGAAAAACTTTCTCGCAATTCTCGAAATCGTATGAAAATAAAGAAACGTCCTTTATAAATATACATTTTTCAAACTTTCATTTTTAGATACGTACCACATGGCTTTGAGATTTTAAACTTTCATGAATCATTATGGCTTTCGCTCCTTCCCTCTCTCTCCTCTCGTAATTCTTCCCCAATAAAAAAAAAAAAAAAAATAATAATAAAACTACGAAATGCATTGAAAACGATATTCGATAGAAAACAATCTTGAAAAATTAGCGATTTATTTTCGATTATATTTGAAGTAAGACAGAATTCTCGCTGATAATCGAAAGAGAATTGAGAATAGAGAATAGAGAATAGAGAAGGACGTAAGCATGGATGATGAAGCTTGGACGATGATGTCAGCAAGGACAATGTCAGCATTCTCTCTGTACCTCCTCTCGTCATCCTCTTCGTCGTCGTCATAAGTTTCTTCCAAGAGTACTATGAAACCCTTGAACTCTCGAATGGAAGCTGACTGACAAGGAGGGAGGGTATGGAGTAAAGAGTAAGGGGTGAGAGTGGAGAGGGGAGGTTAGGAGCTAGTCCCTCGTAAGGAGAAGTTTTGCACGCACGTGTTTCGCGTTTCTCACCGGCTGCTTTATTAAGCCGAGACTACCCTCGCGTGGAAAAGCTTGCAAAGAGGGATATAGAAGAAGGTAAGAAGAGGTAGAGGGAGAGAAAGAGAAGGAGAGAGAGAGAGAGAGAGAGAGGGAGAGGATTCTTAGAAGCAGGTACACCACCACCACCACCACCACCCTCTTTGCTATTGGTCTAAGGGATGGTGGTTGCCTTTAAGCCACGGCACGCCAGCGGGGAATCCACTTAAACTGAGTTTACGACGAAAGGACGTTCGAAGAGAACGAAAGAGACAAAGAGAGAGAGAGAGAGAGGGCCTAAAAGAAAGAAAAGGAAACTCTACGATGGTGCGGGTCTTACTTTATCGCTCGTTAAGTCCATTGCGATTAGTGTTCGTAGTTGGTTCCGCCCTTGTCCTAACTTGAAATGCTCCTTTGGAAAGTGAGCAAAGAAATAATGTCTCCTAAGATCCCAATTTCTCGCTATTACCAATCTAAAACTATAGCTCGACGATTTTCCTTCTCCTTTGAATCGTATATATGAGTGAAAAAGCACGACTTACTTATTTACTTACCTATCAGCCTTTCTTCGATGGCGATTAACATTCTTCAAAGCGAGTAATTACGAGTACATTGTCGGAATGGAAAATCGTAAATGTAATTTCAAAAGATGAGAAACGTCATTAACATTGAATAAATAAAAGAACGCGTTGGTATATATCGCGAGTATCGCGTCACGTGAACCGTTCAACCGTTTTTCTAAAGCGTCCTACTCCCGGATACACTGTTTCGCGTGAAGATTCGACCGTTACATTACGTAATGAAAAACCGTTAAATTTTATACGTTAGGAATATTACGGATGATTTGGCAACGTCGAATTCGTTAGGCTTTTGTTTTCCGTTACCGGGCGGAACGGATCAGTCTTAATTCGGCCGACGGGGAAGGAGGAGCGTCCGTTCGTTGTCCAAAAAAATATATTATAATTATATAATCGCGCGATTCTTTGATCAATGTTGTAAATATTCAGTGAACAAAAATGTTTATTAAATCATCGCCGTTATATATCTTTCGATGATCGAATAATAAACTCGAATCGTTCGAACTGCTAACGTTATGCACGTTACGAACTTCCATTACCGACCCGCCATCTGACGACGTCATCGCGTAAGCTCGGTTCGATCGCATCTCTCGCAAAATAACGGCCGCGCGTAAAATGAAACCGTCGACCATGCTCCTCTCGTGACGAAAAAGACCGTCGTCGTGTTTATAAATTATTCCAATTTTTCCAATTCCAAGTGTCAGTGCTTGTGGTAGTTACATTCGTCGTCGTTCGTGTAATACTCGTTATCGAATATGTTACCCATCCTCGTAGAAAATTTTCAACGGGAAAGTACATCGTTCTATCTACGCCATTACTTTCACAAGGTTTCAAATTGAACGGGCAGAAGATTCGCCAAAGCTAACGACGGCTTAAGAATTCAACAATTCCAAAACGAATTTTCGATTCGCGAAAGGTACGTGTCGTGAAAATAAATTACCTTCTTTTTGGGTTTTGTTGTTCTTACAAAAGAGATTATACGATAAAATGTCAAAAACGTCGATGGCAAGTATAATTTGATATTCGTTTTTGCACAATGACGAATATATCGATCTCGACGAATTTATACCGATATTCGATGCGATATTCAATTGTATTTATATCGAAAAATATAAAGTACAAATGAAATAGTCGTCCGCTAAATGACGATAATCGTTATTTAATTCGTATCGATGACCAAAACGCCGAGATTACAAAGGAACCATCTGCATATGACCGTACCAGTTAACTCGGTATGACAATAAATAACTAAAAACGATCGAATCTTTTGCTATTCGTTAGTGGAAAATACATCATTTATATAAAATTTCAAGAGGGGAGAGATGGTCAAAATTAATCGCGTCGATCAATCTTCATTCCTGAATTTCGATTGTATCGCGTGGCTCCATCTGCTGTCAAAATACGAAAGCAACATACATTTGAAAGAAGAACCATTGTTCAAATATTTTTCTAGCCCAAGTATATTGCTTGCGTTCGTTTATTTTTCTCCTATCAATATTATTAAAGTAACACGAAGTTTCCAATCAATATTATACTTGAAAAAGAATTAATATTTAATGTTGAGAATTGTAACGAATTTAATCGAAGGTGAGAGGATTCGTTAATATTCCTTGAGAGAGAGAGAGAGAGAAAAGAACTATATGGAATCGTATAAATCTTAGCTTTGAAGAAATTTCATTCGATTAAAAATAATATTATAATGCGATGCGGTATAACATTTTGTAGACTTAAAAACTTCTTTTTAAAACCTCCTCTATACAATTCGCCCTCTCTCTCTCTCTCCTTTCGGTTCTATCTTAAATTCTTAAATTTGAAAACGTAAGAGATATATGGTTAAAAAAAAAGAGAAAAAAAAACAGAGAAAAGACGAAAAAAAAGGAAAAAAAAAAGAGACAAAGAGATATATAGAGAGACGACGATTTAGATGTAATTCGTTTCATCCAGGAGATTTTGAAAGAAATTTGCACGTCGACGATGCCGGATTTCTTCTCCTCGCGTAAGATTAAATTCAGGTTCAGCGTCCGGGAAAAATTTGTGGAACTAGACACGCTTATGAGCTACATTATATCCAGAGAGCCGATTCGTTCGAGAGACGACGACGACGACGACGACGACGACGACGACGACGACGACAAGGACGACGACAAGGACGACGACAAGGACGACGACGATGACGACGACGAGGAAGGAGGAAGAAGGAAGAGGATAGGGTGAACTTTGTCGTAGTTGGTTATCGTTTAGCGCGGAGAGCTCGGTTAAATAAAATGACTCAGCGTGTTAAGGTACGTCGTGGCGAAGGTAGTTCGAAATTTAAAGCGACGTTTGCTGAAACTATTAATCGATAACTCGAGCAAACTCGCGATAGTTGAAAAACTTGTTTAACGCTTTTATCTCTCTATCTCATTCTCTTCTAAATCGTTTTTGAAAGAATAAAAGAAAAGAAAAAGAAAGAGAGAGAGAGAGAAAGAGAAAGAGAGAAAGAGAAAGAAAAAAGAAAAGAAGAGTCGTATCGATTTTTAATTAAATAAATCAGCGCTTTTCCGAGCAAACCCTATATCCCTCTTTGTCTTTCTTTAACTTAGAACGCTCGGTAAATTTTGTACTAGAAGGCTGCTGCTCTGCTGCTGCTGCTTCTTCTTCTTCTTCTTCTTCTTCTTCGGTATACCCATATAAATCTCTCTCTTCCCTCTCTCTTTTTCGCAAGAGAGAGAGAGAGAGAGAGAGAGAAGGGAAGAGAGAATTTTCTAGCGGAGGAAGAGGCGTGCCGAGTGCATCGATCGATCGTTTCGAAGCGAGTCAAAGGAAAACTTTTCTCGCGAGAAATCGTAGCGGAACGTTAATATCGCGCGGTATCGACGGAAACTTTCCTCGGCTTCCTCTCTCTCTCTCTTTCTCTCTCTCTCTTCTCGAAAAATTACTTTGGAGGAAGCACGCGTGCGCGCCCGTATGTGTATTATTCTTTTTCTATTTTTCGAAGGAAGACGTAGGAAGAAAAAGATCCTCGGAGAAAATTTCACTCGGTTATTCTCTCTCTTTTTTTTTTCTTTCTTTCTTTCTTTTCTTTTTTTTTTTTCTTTTTTCTTTTTCCATTTCGTATTTCGTTCAAATTCTATCCGGATAGTTTAAGAAAACTTATTTATTTTTACATCCGGACGGTCCTCTTTCCTTCTCTCTTTTTCTCTCTCTCTCTTTTTTGTTACATAAATACGATATTTCAATATATTTTTTTAAAGGAGTTCAAATCGAGCAAAATAAGAAGAGAGCATTAGTCGATCGCGTTTTGAAGCGTCCTCGAAATATTTTTCAAGCTCCGCGACTCGATCGGAAGTCGTGCTACAGTAGCAGCAAGCAGCATCGAGGATCTACCTTTGGACCAAATCGCTTCTCTTTTTGAACATATAATCAGAACATTTTATATATATACATATAATATATATTATATATTATTTTATATTATATTATATTATATGTCGTTTCACAATATAATGTTACAAGAACGTTCAAAACTTCTCCAAATGATAAAAAAGAAAAAAGAAAGAAAAAAAACAAACAAAAGTAGAGTAAAATAAAATTAAAAAAAAAAAAAAGTAAACGAAATGTACGAAAGAGATCTCGTTATCCACGTTATCTACGTTATCTACGCGAAAAGCTTGCTTTTTGGTTCACCGATCTCACCAATTTTTGGTGAGTTAGGTTGGTCTTGGTCGGTCGGTCGGTCGGTTCGCGCTATAAAGCTTTTGTGAAACAAGTTTGAAGCTAACCCGAACTGAGAACATTTACCTTCTGCTAGGAAAACTATTATATTTTGATTTTACGTTCATTTCGTAAAGAGATCATCGACTATAGTTTCTTGTTTGCTAAGGTAAACCCTCAAATCCGAACTTTCTCACGAATTTCAGCCGTAGCAACACTAACAGGAAAAGTTCTTCAAAACTTTTTCTTCTTTCGTCGACATCTGATTTTGGTTATACGAACGTACGAAAATTTAACCTTTGATTTTAAATACAAAATTTGATCGTTCGATAATGAGAATAATAATGATAATAATGATAATAATGATAATAACAACAATATCAGTAATAACCCATAAAAACATACATAATTTATCATTCACGTATTAAAAATGAACAGAAATATTTCGAACAGCGAAAAAGAGCGAAAGAGAGAGAGAGAGAGAGAGAGAGAGAGAGAGAGAGAGAGAGAGAGAGAGAGAATGTAAATTTTATTAGAAAACCATTAAAAATTACTTTTCGCTTATTCCCTTGGAATTCACTTTGGAAAGGGGAAAAAAAGAAAAGAAGAAAAAAAAACGAACAAAGGAACAAAAACAAACTTATTAATCAAAAAAAAAAAAAAATTACAAAAAATTATAATAAATCACTTTCAATTAGTATCGTTAAAACGATCGATAGAAAAAATATATATATATAATTTGTCTCGTTATCTCCAGACAATCTTCTCATTTCGTAGAAAGCAATTTGGTATAACGGTAATCAGCGTTCCCATCCTTCATAGTAATATTCTCTCTCTCTCTCTCTCTCTCTCTCTCTCTCTCTCTCTCTCTCTCTTTCTCTCTTTTACTCTGTCGGCAATAGAAAAGTATCGTGGCAGGAAGAGGAAATATATCGCTATCACGTCGGCATCGCGTACTAACGCTCGTATCATTATCGTCGGCTTTACGATAGGCTTTCCTTCCGTGCACGACCGCATTGAGAACAATATCTAATTCCGGCGTCGTTGGCAGAAACCTACCGCTCTTGGCACGTTGTCGCTCTTCTAGGTATACCCTCTCCAAACGAACCCTACCTTTTACATAGAGAGACATATATACATCGTCTTCGTCGTCGAACGATTAGATCAACCTTCGTACGACGATGCGATAAGACACGATGTTGGAACAATATTTAACATTAATTTTTATCTAGAATTATCTGCCAAGTTATGTACCAATAATAATTATTAAACGAGTTAAATGTAATAACGAATTGAAAAAATTAACATGTTTATAATTAATAAAAAATATTAATTTAGTCGTCGTCGAACGAGATTAGATCAACTTACGTACGACGATACGATAAGACGCGTCGTTGGAACAATATTTAACGTTAATTTTTTATCTAGTCATGTGCGAAATTATAATAATAATTGTTGAACGAGTTAAATATAATGATAGATACGGGAAATAAAGATGTGTTTATAATTATTAAAAAATATTAATGTAGTCTTCGTCGAACGAGATTAGATCAACCTTCGTACGACGATGCGATAAGACACGATGTTGGAATAACATTTAACGTTAATTTTTTTTTTATCTAGAATTATCTTCAAAGTTACGTACGAATAACAATTATTGAACGAGTTAAATGTAATAACGGCTACAAAAAATTAAGATACGTTTATAATTAATAAAAAGTATTAATTTATAAACGGATGTACGAATTTATTATTTAATAAATATATTTAATGAATATATTAAATGTTTATTAAATTTTTAATTTAATTTTTAAATATAAATTTATACCTCTTTTTTATAATAATATATGAATTATTTTAACATTATATTAATTTATATTTCCTCGTCGTGTCGGACGATCGGATTCAACCTTCATACGGCTATGCGATAACACACATAACGTTAGAACAAAATTTAATCTACAACTATTTGCGAAAACGTAATAACATTTATTAGAGTAGTTAAATATAAAACGGAATTCGTAATGGTAAAGAAATATAAATATAAACGTGAACTATCATACGTACTACAGAAACGCATGTAGAAATTTAAAAAAAAAAAGAAAAATTTTAAGTTTGTTCATTTTTCGAATGAGAAACTTTATAAATAATAATTCTGCAAATTATCCTCGACTCGATGAATTCGTCATCTTCTTTTATCGTATCTTTCTTTATTAATCAATGCAAACTTTCTCATCTAATAAAAACAAAACAAAACAAAAAAAAGAAAAGAAAAGAAAAGAAAACGTTAATTACATTTCTTTTTACGTTAGAATTTCTTCACGATGATAGTCTATTATGGAAGAAATATCAGTTTTTTCTGTCCTTAACTCTTTTTTTTTCCAAAGTAATCCCTTAAATAATTTCAAAACTTTTCGATTATACATACAGAGATGGAGACAGAGAGAGAGAGAGAGAGATAGAGAGAGAGATAGATAGATAGAGAACGAACGATAACATCGAGGAGGATGAGGCAACAAGCTCTCCTACGTTGTGTACGTACGAGTTAGCACCCCCCGCCGTTGCTAAAAGACCGAAATAAAGTTGTGTCGCGAACGAGAGAGAAAGAGAGAGAGAGAGAGAGAGAGAGAAACCGAGAAACAGAAATATATATATAGAGAGAGAGAAAAAGAGAGACAGAGATGTTTTCCCTTTCTCTATCTTACAGCTTGGTGTCTTGAATTTCGAGCACATTCTATTCTCCTCTCTCTCTCTCTATCTCTCTCTCTTCCTCTCTGTCTCAGTCTGCCTGTCTGTCTGTCTTTCTCATTCACCAACATGCCATAACTTTCTAATAACTGTCAGTGGCAGTCGTGGCGCTTGTACAGAACCGAAGGCCGGGATTTCCACGAGATGGTCGCGAGATTAATTCGAATTTCATCGTCGTCGTCGTTGCAGTCGTCGTAGTCGTCGTCGTAGACATAGTCGTAGTCGTCGTCTTCTTCGTTGTAGTCTTCAAGTCGCACGCATTTTCCATGGCTTCTACTTTTCTCTTGTCGCTTTGGTGGAAAGCGAGCGAGTTTCTCTCGTTTCTCTCGTCGTAGGCGACACTCAGAACTTGCTGAGATATAAACCGAGACGATGTAATGACAAAATACGACCAAACTTTCCTACTTTTCCTTCTTTTAGAAACGAAGGCCGATAAAAGGAATAGTGGAAAACGAGAAAGAAAGAGAAAGAAAAGAAAACTGGAGATATCGTTCCTTTCTCTTAGATTTATTAGTACAACCCCGTTAACAGCAGAGGTTCTATGTATGCGAAATGCGTTTCTAACGTAAACGATGCGTTATCCTTTTAAACGAATTTATATCGTACCTCTACGAACTTTGAAAAATATATAACATCGAGATATACCGAAAGCGCACGAGTACTGTCATTTTTTTTTCTTCCTCTTTCTTTCTCTTTCAATCGTCAAGATTTTCTTCTATTTAGCATCCCTCTCTAGAATTTTCCAACTTTTTTCTTTTTCCTTCTTTCGTTCGTTCATTTTATATTTTATTTCTTTCTAATTACGAGCCTGAAATATACCATACGTCGAGATTTGTCGGCATTAATAAAATTTTCCGTGAAAATTGGTGAAATTCATATTCTATCCGAATATCTCGTAGAACAAAACCATGCGATGGCGGCTTTTATTTCGTCAAAATAATCCTTGTCTCATACACACACACACACACATCGATACGATGAATTTAGCTTTCTGCATAAAATAAAACTAGAAAAACGAACGATAAAAGATGATAGTAGATGATAGAGCGTCGATATTTTCTATAGCTTCAAAGAATCGCGAAATTCGATCTCCGGGAACGTTCACTTTCGTTAGAAATCAAACCTGAAGAGGAAGCAAAAAACCAAAAGCGAAACAGAAGGAAAGATAGAAAGAAAGAAAGAAAAAGAAAGAAAGAAAGAAAGCGAAAGAGAGAGAGAGAAAGAGAGAAGTGATGATTTCGACGCTGTTTCTCGTATCGCGTTACGCGAGCTTCCGCTTGGAGGATTGTGTTCTACCTCCTCTTAATCTCCGCGAGGAACTTCAATTTATTTGCTTTGCCAGCTTCAGAGTTTTTTCTTTTCCACCTTTCGCTGCTGCAATCTCTCTTTTTTCCTCTCTTTCTCTCTCTTTGGCCTTTTTTTTTCATTCTCTATTTCGTTCTTTCTTTCTTTCTTTGTTTCTTTCTTCTCCCTAGCATCCTCTCGTTCGGTATCCGCCGCGGAATTGGATCCGTAACGTCGAGATATCGCATTACGTTTACCCGCAAGAAAAAAGATCGCTCTCTGAAGTCGCGTGAATTCGATCGTGTCCCAGTATCCTTCTTCTGTATTGAGAGGACAACTTTTTCCAAGGTTACGTTACGTTTGTATGTACGAACGATATGTTTGGTATTATATCTTTAACGCGTTTGATGTCATTGGAAGGTCATTCGTGATTGGTGATATCAGAGATCAGTAAAAATACGTAATCGAGTAAACGTTAATATATATATATATTATCTAATCATATGTATAATTACATATCCAATATCTATATATATATAATTTATATATCGTAGTATAGTTGTATAGTATAACTAATTTGTTTATATTCACATAATTTATATATATAATTAATAAAAGTATATAATTAGAGTAAATGTTAATATATATATATATATTACTATATTTTACTTATATGTGTGCGTGTATGTATATATATATAAATTTTTCAATACCATCATCGTTACAATCCGTCTAACGTCATTGAAAAGAAGGTCACTGTGACCGATGATGTTAAAGATCAATAAAAACACATAATTACATATAAATAGTAAACATTAACATTAATATATATACTTTTCATCATCCTTACTATCTTTACTACGTATCTATATAAACATCGTCTCTCTCCGAATAAGATCAATTCATTAAATATAATTACACAACTCGATTTATCCGTTGTTACATAATATTTAAAAATAATAATATCTACATCGTCTATATATTCACGTTGGCGCTGTGGACCAGTCATGTAATGTTAACACGGCATTCAACGTGGTGTTAATTAATATGAAAATAGTTAATAGATGCGACGAACGTCGCATTCGATGTAATAAACACACACACACACACACACACACACACAAGAAATTCAACTTGAACGAATCGAAAGAATGAAAGCGATGATCTTATTCTTCATTCTGAATAAAACGAACGAAAAGAGAAGTTTTTAGTAGAGAAGGGAACAAAGTGACCGATCATCCCCATCCCTCCCCGCTTTTATCGCTAGTTAGTTCGGCTTTCTCAAAGAAAATTTCAAAGTCCATTTGAAAGTTCAGGATAATGATTGTACGTTTAATAATACAAAGTCGTTCCCTTTCAAGAGGAATAAGTTACTTCGTCGTTGGTAATACGTCGGCTGTTCGACGAAGTTCGTTGTTGAAAACGTTTCTTAAAAAAAAAAAAGATAAATAAAATCGATTTTATCTATAAAAAGAACGAAGACGGTTTCTGAATGGTATCACTCTTTTTCTTTCTTTTTTTTTTTTCTTTAAAACGAAAATAACGCAAATTATCTCTGTTAGGTTATAATCAAATATTTCGAGCTTGGTAAAAAAAAAAACAGAAAGAAAAATGAACAGAAAAAGGAAGAAAGAACTAAAGAAAGAAGGTCACTCTGTTATTCGGGGAATGGGGGAAGGAAAAAAACAAAGAAAAGATCCTCTTTCTCTTGGTGACGGAAGAGGAGGCACCAGCATAAACCCAGAAACGAGATCGTCGAAAGTCGACCCTCGAAATGAGTTCCGACCGCGAAGACCACGATTCTTCTTCCCTTCTCTCGGTCACACCCGTTCAAATTTCAAAGCGTTAAAGGTCAAAATACTTTTCGAAGTACGAACATGCGTTTTCTCTGTCCCTCTGTGTGTCTCTGTGTGTCTCTGTGTCCTTTGTGCGTTCTGCGTCTCTCTCTATCTCGCGATAAAAGGAAATTTTTTATCGCAAAATCCTTCAAACGTTTCGCTAATAATCGAGATTTCCCTAATCATTGAAAAATGAAATTTTACTCTAAAAATTTGACCAACTTTCGAACGTGGCACACACTCGTTAAACGATGGCCTTTTGAAGAATAACGATAAAACAAAGAGAAAAAAGAAAAGAAAGAAGAATGGCAAGGATCATCGACTGTTCCACAAAAAAAGTAAAAGAGAGAGAGAGAAACGCTTTCACGCTTAAAAGCACGAAAGTCGCTCCCGTTATGAACTATTTTTTTCGCTTATGCGGAAGAGAACGAGGCTAAAAAAGAGAGAGAGAAAAAAAGAACTTATAGCGAAAAATGTGTTGAAGAGAGATGAACAAGAGAATAGAAGAAAAGAGGTCACGTGCGAGAAGTTGAAAGCGCGTGGCCGGCGTATCCCTCACGCCGAAGCGAGCATTACGCGCTTTGAACACAGTGTGTTGTGTTCGTTCCTCCCGCGTCTCCGTTGATTTCGCCGCACACTTCGAAAAGTTAAATTTCCGGTAAAATGAGCTTTCAGCTTCGACTATATGGCCTATTTCCCGCTGCAATTACTACTACGTTAACACCCATTTTCGAGATATAATCGAGGCGAACGTAACACGTATATACGGTTACATTTACGCGTGTACACGTAGTGGTTATACACATTTTATTACGTAACGAAACTCTACGCGCATCTTTTCTCGTCCTTTCGCCGTCGACACGGGGTTGAAAGAACGAAATGAGAAAAAAAAGCATTTTTTTTCTTTGTTTTCTTTTTTTTAATTCGCGATAATATAAAAGAGGAAGGGTCAGTTTGTTATATCGAAATTTTTATCGAACGTACCTCCAAATTTCGAGCGACGGTGTAGCGTCGTGCTGTGGTTAAATTGCGAGCGGCATTTCTCGAGTTCGATTCTAAACGAACATAGAGTTTTCACGAAAGTGAAAACTTTTTTCTCTCTTCTCTTTTCACCAGACGATTTTCGTTTCACTCGCGTACAGATTCTCACTCGGTGCTCTATTTTCGTGTCGTTCCCAACAACTAAAGCTCAACGACGAGAAATCGAAGTAAAATCCTTCCCCCTCCGCTTCTCGTAGATCTCTTCTCGCACACGCTATAGATGATGACAACCCTTTCGTTTCTTCTAAAGTACCACAAGACGAGATCTAAGACTGCGTTCTTCGTTCTTCGAAGATCCTACTAACGTCGAAGATGACGATGACCGTCGCTATCGCGACGTGAAAAGCTTCGTCGAGAGACTCGCACTCTTATCCCAATGCCATCCATCCACACACTTCGTTTCGAGGACTTTCATCAAAATTTTCTCCTTGCTTGTATCGTTCGAACATGTATCACAAGTTTCACAAATAATCACTTTCGAAAAACGAAACTCTTTACTCCTCCCCTTTCGATCTCACTTCTTTGCACTTATTCTCACGAGTTAAAGAAAAAGAAAAAAAAAAAAAGAGAGAAAAAAAAGAAAACCGAGTAAAAAGAAAAAGAAAAAAAAAAAGAAAAAAAAATACGATGGAAACGTAGGAACAGAGTAGAAATATTAAATCCTAGGAAGCTGCAGTAATCTCGTTTCACTTCTTCTTCGCGATGTATAACAGCACTATTCGTACTTTTGTTCGGCAATGATACACGCGCGTAAGATATATATAACGAGTATAATTCGTAGCTCGAGAAGAACGACACGTACTGAACGGTGGCGCGCAGCACACTGTTGCTCCGAGTGAGGGTTCGCTGGCACCGAGTCGGCCGGCCTACCCCCACCACCGACGCGAGCGTCACGTTGCCAGCCATCCCCACTACTCGGGTTCGCGACGGCGGAGAAACGGCGGCGGTAAGTCTCCCCCCTCCTTTCCCTCTCCCTCTCTCTCTCTCTCTCTTTCTCTCTGTCTGTCTCCCTCCCTCTCTCTCTCTCTCTCTCAAACGTACACGCGCGCATAGGACACGCATACAAATTCTGTCCGTCTCTCTTGCATTCTTTTTTCTGCGTGCAATGCTCGGGTAGAGGGGTGAAAGAAGAAGGGTCGTCACAACGTTCCTGCGTTCTCTATACGCCGAGGGTCACCCAAAGCGATCGCGTCGACCGATGGAAAGGGAAAGGAAAAGAGTACGATGGAAAAGGGAAAAAGAAAGAGCAACAAAGAAGAGGGAGAGATAGAAAGAGAGAAATTTTCACTGGTGAAAAACCGACTTTCGTCTTGGCAATGGCCCTGCACAGTGCTGCACCCTCGTGACGAGAAACACCCGTTCGGAGCTTGCGCTAGCCGAAGGGATGAAACCCCTCGATCTTAAGCTACGAGTCGAAGAATAATTATATACAGTTCGGTTCGTTCATTTTGCAATGTTTCTTAACGTTAACAAATGTCCAAGTGGTTCGAACGAAGATCCGAACGATCCAACATAAATGTCGTTTATGCAAGCTAGTGGAATAATAATCGATCATCGATCGGAAGACGTAGGGTGTCGCGACACCTCGCAGTATCTCGCGTTATTAGAATTTCTCGGATGACATAGACGTAATCGTCGTCGTTTTGCTATTCCGTTATTGATCGGACGGATCAAAGTGATCTTGTCTAGTTGGAATTTACGATAAATGAAAACTGTTTGTGTACGTAAATAACCATCGACGAAGATAATATCGACCCTTTCTATCTCCGTTTTAACATCGATTTTCCTTCTCTTATTTTCTTGGAATAAATCGAGGATAAAATTGTACAAACCGTTTGTATAGAGATAACTGATACATTCGTATTCTTTCTTCGTAGGAAAATTTTACGGAAGAGACGTTTTCGCGTTATTTGGAGCGCGACATCAAATTTGGTGAAGTATACATACGCTCGCGTCAGTTTGAATCGCGTCGAGACGTCACGTACTCGTAGTACGAGCTAAAACCATGAAGATATTCGCTTCGGTAAAATGTGATATAGAAATGGTCGAATATTGCATAAGAACGGTTTCATAAATAAAGCAAACGTTTAGGATTATGTGTATATAATGAAAGTTGGGCTCGTGGAAGGTTTACGAAGCGTGTTCGTGTACTTCGTAAATCAAAGTATGTATGATCGTATTGTACATATATAGATGGATATATACCACGGAACGTTTTCGGAATAAGCGAGTACTTGGAGCGAGTTAATAGAAAAAATGAAACAAATCCTGTACGATACTGGACGACGATATTGCTTGTGTTATCTGTATCGATAATAACGGTGATCGGAAATAAACTTATTTATAATTTCTATCGAAGATACAGAAAAAATATATACGTTAAAAAGATCGTTCTATCCAACTGTTAAATTCATTTATCGATTATTCGGCCATTAAACGTTTCTCCGATTACCATTTGATACTATATACGCTTACCTAAACGATAGAATAAACTGCTCTTTAGTAGGAGATATTATAAAAAAGAAAGAAGAAGCGAGGAAGAGAAAGAGTTTTCTAAAGTAACCCTTAAATACAAAAAAGCGGATTCCGCTGACTATGTAAGTTGCGTTCCCAATTGTTAGGCGATTATTTTAAAAGAAGTTTCGCGCGGCAGAAGAAGAGAACTATTTTGTGGAAAGTGGGTCGAACGATGGCGGGAGTGCAACGAACTTCGTATGCTCGCTATTTGCTCACCGTTCAAGATTCTTCCTGGCTAGTAGTTTTCTTTTTAAGATCAAAAGGAAGAACGTCGAGTGGAATTCCAATGTGCGAGGGAACGATCTCGGAACAAGACAGGCAGCTTGTTAATTATTCTGAATGTTGAAATGCGAGTCGAACTATGTTTCGGCGTGTATGCGTGTGTATATATGGAAATACATGTGTGTGTATATATATGTGTGTGTGTGGTATATACATAGTAAGTACATATCGAAGCACACGTGCACTCATCTAAATCCAACGGCTAATTACGCGCTCGTTTAGCGAGAGACAAAAATTCGCTTGGTGGTGCGTCTCCCCTGCGCGCGCGATTTTCCTTCTCTCGCACGTCGTCAGCCGCTTAACGACCAAAGTTGCGATACGTCGCGTTTCTCTTGGGCATTTTAATGGATGAGCAAACCGTCGCATCGACTTTTCCGAGGCAACGACCGTTCCAAACTTTTCCTTCCTTCCTTCCTTCCTTCCTTCCTTCCTTCCTTCTTTTCTTCCTTCTAATTAGTCGTTCAACGAGGTACCTACTACTGATAGGTTGGCCTGAATATTTTCATACAGACCGATCGATCTCTATTTTCTTTCACCGAAATACTTTCTTCTTTCTTTCTCTGCTAGATGATAGAACGAAAGTCGCAATTCGAAAATTTCGATATTTAACCAACACCGAGAGCGTTCTCGCGAACGACGTTAGAGTACAGAGAATAACGACGTACTTTCTTGCTCGCTAATACAGAGATAGAAGAATATAGAAATTGTTAAAGATTTACTAGTTGTTCAGAAACGACCGACAGTCGTCATGTTACCTCGAAAGAACTTGCTCCTGGCGATATTCTCTGATGTTCGCCTACCTACCTACCTACCTACCTACCTACCTACCTACCTATCTACCTACTCGTCTACCTTCTCGTCGGACAAGATTTTTCTCCGTTCGTCCATTCGCGTCCATCAGTCCGTCCGTGAATAGTCGTCTTCTCCTTCGGCTTGTCTTTCTTCTTTCTTTGACTCGCGCGCATTAAACTCGTTCGCGTTAATACACGCGGTAATCCTTTCCTCTTGACGACGAACAAAAAAAGAAACGACGAGCTTCTGTATACGTTTTTCTAAACGATACGACGACAGCCGAGAGATAAACTATGGTATGTCGACATGAGGAAAACATTCTATCTTCTTTTGATTTATCTTTATTCCAATATTCTATTTTTCTAACAACTAACCCGTTTATATTCGCCGTGCACGGCGAAAGAAAATAATGAATTTTCTTCGATTTTTATCGAAAAAGAATTTTATTTATTATCAATGAAAGATTCGTTCTTCGAACTTTATTGCCTCTGCAACATGGAAACTTAATTAAAAAGAAAGTAATTCGTTTTCTTATCGTAAAGAGAAGCATAAACTTTTCCGCTAACTTTTTCTCTCTTTTTTTTTCTTTTTCTTTTTTCTTCTTTTCTTTCTTTCTTTCTTTCTTTCTTTCTTTCTTTCGAATGTTTGCGATACATCGAGTTTCTATAATTACGTGCGTTCGAACATTCACCAACTCGTCGAGGCGGTTTGCGATCGACTAATTACGTAGCGATACCCTTAATTACACGATAAATATCTTTTTCGTTGACAACGGAAAAAAGAAATGACAATTGTATAAAATATATCCGAGAGCATATTCCCATGCCCGCCTATTTTGTAACACATGTTGTAGTATATAAATTATCAACGAATACCCAAAGTTTAATTACTTCTCGCAGAGCAATTCATTATTCCCATTGGCGATCTATCCTACCGCAATGATCGCATGAAACACATTCTCGATAATTTCTACAAATCGATGATTTCCAGTTTCGATGATATCGATTGAAAAAAGGGTTTAGAATTTATTTATCGACGATTCGATCATTAACGTTTAAATTATTCAGTAAAACATTCGTCAATTGCCCGTTAAAATCTACACGGATTTAATAAATAATTTGTGTCCTATCAAAATCGATCGATTTAATTATGTATTACGTTATCGATAATATTAATAATATTAATTAAGAAACTGTCGATGCTATGCTATTGAAACAAACAAAAAAAGAAAAAGCAACGGAAAAGAGAAGAAAAGAAAAGAAATTTTCTTTCCGGTAAAAGTTTAAGCATTACGAAGTGTAATCGCGATCGAATTGTAATTGACTTACAATTTGCTCTCCCTTGCGTCCAATTCGTCTGCTTAACAGGATCTACGGCAATCTCATTCGTCTTAATTATGTGGTCAAGGACGTGCGACCGATGGGACAGAAAGGAGAAAGAGAGAGGAAGGGGGAGAGAGAGAGAGAGATAGAGAAGAAGAAAGAAAGATAGAGAAGAAGAAAGAGAGAAACGGTAAAGACTAACGAGAGTAAAAACGAGTGAATCTCGGTCACACAGTTGTTTACGTAAAGCTTGAAAGTGTTAGTTTGTGCATTTCTCCACGGTCTTCCCTATTCCAAACTAATTTCAAACTAATTACATACAAATCAAGATATCAATTATTCATCAAACTCACTAGCAGAAACTATTATAAATATATACGTACATATATATGTATGTACGTATGTATGTACGTATGTATTGAGCTTATCAGAAACATTATTTATACGAATGACAAAATATAAGTTACATTAAATATTATATACGTTTTAAAATAACATTTTGAAGAGTTAAGTCAAATTTTGCTTTTCTAGTTCTCATCTCTCTTTCTTATAATTTTCTATACGACGATAAGTGAGAACCTTTGCGTGCAATGGTTCATGAAAACGCGTTGAAAGTCACGGTTTACGGTATATACCTACTGTTCCACCGACAGAGTGCGGTGGATAAAATTAATTAAACGGTAGCAACCACTACCAACTCTCCCCTACCCTACCGTCACTAACATTACCAGCGTTAGGAGCGTCGGCATTAGCTCTCTCTCCTCTCTTTCGAGCTTGAAGCTTCGACTCATTCTACTTCATCGATCCGTTCTTATACGTATGTATTTACCTCGTGAAGCTTTGAGTTTCCAATTGTAGACAACGTTTGTGGAATAGACTCCCCATTTTCTACTACTTTTGATTTATTGTTTTCCTCTCCCTCTCTCTTCTTCTCATTCCTATCGCTATTCTTGATATTTTCTCTATCAACTCGTTTTTATCGATGTATAATACTTAAATAAGATTTAACAGATCAATTTTAATTTTGATTTTAATTTTGATCATTTCGACTGTTTCGATCTAATTCCAACTTTTTATTTTACATTGTTGGCAAAGTAAAATATATGGTACGGATTCAGGTCATTGTTTAATGGTGTTCTGATAGGAATAGAAATGTATATCGTAGGAAGGAGAAAAGTCCATTAGGGAGGGTAGTGGATATCTTTGTCGTAAGTATGTCATGGCGCATGATTATGCTATCGGAATAATAGTCGACTTTGATAACGACTTCCAATGTGTTCGTTTTAAACTACGACGTTCGCGTCGTTCAAAGACAATTTCGTTGGAGAAAATTTAAATTTTTATGAGATTCGTTGATTTCTTTTTCTTTTCTCTTTCCTCCTATTTTTTTTCTGTCCTTTTTTCTTTTTCCTTTTTTTTTGTCGTTGGAAAATGATTAAAAAAGAGCTGCATTTAGCATTGATATTTTCTTTTTTCATCTTTACGTTGGGTACCAGCGAGATGCGAAAGCTAATACTAGCGTATTTTGTCTGTTAACGTTCATTGTAATCGCATCACCGATCATTATTGACGAATTTCACGGTGCAATGATCCCGGCTTTTAAACGCTTATTATATCCGCTTCAAACGAAGGGCCTTTATCAATCTAAAATCGTATTAGAAAAGAGATTTCACTCGTGTTCGTATTAAAAAGCAAATTTTCAAATCGGGTTTCCTTCTATTTAGCAACTAATGGAAGTAGTGCATTTGAGATTCATTTGTAATTAGTCGGTCAATTTAAGCTTATGGATACGGGCCGATTCACTTTTACAAAAACGCCATCGTTCCATTTATAGAATTATTAAGCTCCCGAACAATTAATTGATTACGTTCGCCTGGATTTTTGTTTTTATATTTATTCTAATTCCAATCCGAAAATCCTATTGTAGAAATATTCGTAATCCGTTCGTCAAAATTTCTATCAAAGATCATTGATCGGTGAGGTGCAAAAAAAAAAATAAAAAAAAAAAAATAAAAAAAATGGGAAAAAAAGAAAAAACTCGAGAGAGAGAGAGAGAGAGAGAGAGAGAGAGAGAGAGAGAGAGAGAGAGAGAGAGAGAGAGAGTTAGAGAAAAAAAAGATTTTTGGACGATTGCGAAACGCAAGAGAGAATGCCCGAGGGATGACGAGAATTCGATTTTGTGTTCGATCGCGAGACTACCCGCGAAATTTTCTGTTACAAGCTCCGTCGTCGTTTCTCGTAACATTCACGAACGAATGGCTGTCGTTCGTGAGCACAGAACAGCTCGGCAGCTTTTTTGGAAGCTTTCCAAGTGCACCGGCTTTGCCGAAGGGTGGACTCTGAAAAGGTGATGCAGCGAATTTTCAGAGTGTTTGTTAAACATTCACCTCCACTGTCTCGAGCGTCACCTCGGCCAAAGACGTGACGAACTTCGTACTGCTTCTTGAGTTTCTTCACACGAAGACCTACTTTAAAGCTACGTTTTTCGAGTACAAAATAGTATGAAAATTGAGCCGTACAGATGTTTTTATAAACAGAAGAACTAAAAGACGAGTAAAGCAATTGCACGAGAAGATAAATTTGACAATATTTGCAAAGACAATTAATTGCATTTGTTTACCTCTCGTTTGAAAAAAAAAACAATATATATATATAACAATATATACAATATATATATATATGCTATGCAATAGTGATTGGGAGTACACTAAAAAATATTTTAGTGTTTAAAATGAATGGACTGTTCACCAAATGCAATTGTCTGCAAATCCATTAAACAGATTTGTCACACTAAATACTCGTTTATCAGAGATCCATTAACAATAAACATATCTAATCGTCGAGTTTAAAGTTGTATACTTATCTCTACATATTTTCTAAAGAACTTTTCAACATTTGATTTGAAAGTAGTCGCCTCGTTGACCATATCTCCCCACTTTTTCTTGGAACGAAGACCTCTTTTCGATTAGTTCTGTTTGCGAAGACGATGCGTCATCGCCGAACAAACGTAAACTAATCTTTCGACGATTTTTAGTTCTCCCGATAATTTAGCCGAGAATCGTCAAAAATGTTCGAAGGATAGCTATTCACACGAGTATACGTTTATATCGATGTAAATTTTCTTCGTATTGCTCACAGTGAAAAATATATCGTAAGAGAGAGAAGTCCATGATGTTGCGATACTATAAACAAACACTTTCGATAAGAACGTGTTAGCTTTAAGATAGAAAAGCTTTAAGATTAATCATGAATCCCTAAGACATATTTTCGATCGAACGGTAATACTGGTTTGAATCTATTGTCTTCTCGCACGAGGCTAAGCTTAACTAATTATATCGTTCGAAGTTCGAAACATTAGTTTGTTCAAACGAACAAATAATTAATGCGTCCCTCGAATGTAGACTTTTCTTTCGGAGGCTGAAGCAATTTGAAAGTTTCAAAAACCTAATTCCGACGACTAATTACTTTTCCGATAAGTTCGACGAGAGAAAAAGTAGAAAAAACGAATCGTTAAATATTTTTCTTCAATGGCTGGGGGGGGGGGAGGTGAGAGAGAGGGATGAAGGGGAGGAGGAGGAGGAGGAGGAGGAGGTAAATCATAAAACGACTGTTTATCGAGTGTCGAGCAAATTAACTCGTCGATCGAAGGGCGAACGTTCGACGTTAATGACGCATCGAACATCACAATATACATGAGTACTTAAGTACTTACGTTCGTCGTATCATAAATATTTACGTACAGACAGGTTAAATGATTTCTCAATAACCCGAAGTCGTGACAACCGGTGTCGCGACGTTTAACGACGCGTCAAAGCGACACGGAAATCACTCTCTCGATCTCTATTCGTAGATATTTCTTTTTATTCGATTTATTCAACGTTTCGTTGAAACTATAGATATTTTTTTTGTACTTTTGTTCCTCGTATTGTCAGAGATTTAACGTTCGCAACAGATCGACTCAAACCCGATGTCGTGCACGCGTCACTTTTCTATTTTCCCTTTCTTTTTTTTCCCTTTTCTTTTCTTCTTTTTTTTTCTTTTTTTTTTTTTTTACATTTTATACTATCAACCTTGAAAAGTGACCGCCAGACGGCGGGGAGATTACGTCGAAAGACTTTATCGAGAGACAAGATTCCTGGCTAAATGGACGTCACGTTCTAGGACGAAAAGAGGATATCGTACCTGCCACAAAAAGGGCAAAGAGAGAGAGAGAGAGAGAGAGGGGGTAGAGGGGGTAGAAGGAAAGTGTCGGCGGTGCTCATGGTTAATTTTCAGACGACTATGTTCTCCAACACACGTTACAACGGACGAGCACGAGCTTTTAAATAAACATGAGAGACATTCTTGAGCTTGGTCTTGCTGTGAGTTACTATGGAATAGTATAGAAGAGAAAAAGAGACAGAGGGAAAGAAACAGAGAGACAGAAAGAGAAAGGACGATAAAACGAGTTTCACGATGCGATCGTGTACTTACGATAACTCCGTAGATAAGATAAAAGTGGCCGACGGAGGTGCCAGAAATCGTCCTGTTATGTTCCCAGGGAATACACTCGAGAATGTACTTAACTTGTATTGCGATCAATGTCGTATAATCATTTAAACGTAATAAATTACGTTTAATCTCAATATTTTATTTCAATGCAAAGTTTAATGATCTTAGTTGAACTTTGTAATACGTTATTATGAAAAAAGAAAAGAAAAAGGAAATGTGCAGCAGGCTTGATTCGAAAAGAACAAAAAAAAAGTAATTTTCAATACCAACATGAAATTCAATATTTTCCAAATAACGTGGACCTGTAGATTCATGAAAAAGCTCACTTTTTTGTTCAATTATAAAATTCTATATTTGCCACATGGTATATAAGGGAGATATACATTAAACTATGAAACATGTTGTAGTTAATATACATAAGTATGCATTTTCCGTTTTGAAAAACAATTCGTACGCGTCAACGTGTGTTCTTCAATATCGGGAAATCCAATATTTTCAAAATATTATATAGACCTGCAGATTCACGAAAAAGTTCATTTTTCAGTTCCGTCATAAAATTCAATATTCTTTTTTTTAAAGTTCGTAAACATAAATACGTATTAAGTTATTTATAATACGTATTAGGTTATGAAAAATAATGCGATTTATACACACACACATATCGTGTTATACGTATGCACTTATAATATTTACTCTAGTCGGATTATATATTGTACTTTTTAAAATTAATATTAGTCGCAATAATTTTTTGTAAAAATAGGGAATGGATTTACGTTTCATAGAACAGATCGACGTTTCCTCTCGATTCACCCCTGCGTTCATCGTCGTACAGACGTTCACAGGCGAATGGGAAGCGATGCTTACTGATTTACGATTCGAAAAGAAATTGCGTATACGTAGGTGGACGATGATTTATCGCTTGGGAATAAAATTGCGAATACCTGTGGATGCTGGGGAGATCGTCGCTTTGCCAGGAGTACGAAAGGGGTGGAATAGAAGAGACAAAAAAAAAGAGAGACAGAGAGAGAGAGAATAAAAAAAACAAAAGAGAAAAAAAGAGATATAGAAGTGCAAACAGAATCAGACAAAATCCATAGTCAGGATCCTATAGCGTTCTATCGTATTTACAATTGTGTATCTACGGTACAAACGATCGTATGTGTTTGACAAATAATTTCATAATAATACCACAAATATTTAGCGAGTACGTAGCACGGACGATTGTAAAGTTTTAACTTATCACTAGGACATTTTTTCATCGAAAATACAACATTGTAAAAAATATTAGCGATTGACGATGGACAACAATGTATCGAACTTTTTTCTCTCTCTTCTTTTTTTTTTTTTCTTTTATTTATTATAATATTTAAAACATTGGAAATGAATTAACTCTTATGCCAATTAAAAAAAGGAGCGTGATATGTTGGACAAATACAAACATTTGTTCGTAACGTTCATCGATTGATTCACGTATGTATGTCCGACGATTCGCAATTTTGATTATCATTTATTTCATACGACGAACACTCGTTTGATTGCTGATAAAAAATTTCTTTATACGATACTACACGATTAAGTTTATATTTCCAATTTTTTTCTTTCCTCTCTCCCTTTTTTCTTTTTTTTTTTTTTTAATATTTTCTGTTTTTTTTTCGTTTTATTTTCTTTTTATTTTATAGAAACGTCGAATATCTACATGGAAACGAAATAAAAAGATCCTGTTGGCGACCATTATGACGCGTTATTTTTTGTTGTTACTATCACAATCAGTAGCAGCGTAGAGTTTATCTCGGTGGGAATCACGTTGCGACCTACGATTGTTTTAATTTTTCGGTTAGTTCAACTGCAGCGGACAACGGAGCAGCGAACTCCACTGGCAGTGGTATTCGGCGGGCTCGAGATCAAAACGTTTTGATCGAAACCCTCGAGATACACATTCACATGCACCCACGCACGTATATAAACACATGCATAAAAACACACACACACACACACACATATATATATAAATAAATGAAACGATAACGACCCACGTGATATTCTATAACGAAAAAAATCAAATTCTTTGGAAAGAAGAAAGAAAAAGCGAGACTGCAAAAAATGTTGAAAGGAAGATAAGTGAAATTAGATCCTATCTTAATTTGCTCTCTCTCTCTCTCTCTCTCTCTCTCTCTTTCTTTCTCTCTCTGTCTCTCTACTTCTACTCTAAATTTATCGTATAAAAAAGAAAAAATTGTGCAATAGATAAAGTATTCTGGAAACGATTGACAATGAGATATCTCAAAGCGACGTTTGACTGACAAATATTACCTGTGATAAAATTTCGTTAGAAATTTCGATAGAATTTCGTTAGATACAACTTCGTAGACATTTCATTTTAATTTTGTCAAAGCTTTTGATAATTTTTCGTTTGGTGAGTCGATCGTATATCGTTGTTAATCTCGTTGGAATGACGTGACTCTTTTTTCTTTTTAAACGTATATTTACTTTTATATATAATATATATATATATATATATCGAAGAGTAGAACGTAGCTGAAGCTACGATGTGATACACGGAATTCGAAGAACGCTAACGTCACACATTTCTCGTGGATTTGGCGATAAAGTCGAAAAAGTTGGATGGACACGAGAGAAATTATTTCCTAGCGAAATATTCTCAGATACTTTTTAGCTCGTCTCTCTCTTTCTCTATCTTTTCACATATACATATAGACAGTCAGACAGACAACACAGACATACACACATACACTTTTATGCACCATGAATTTAAGTACTTACTGAGATGGTGAGAAATGCACGCGTGAAATATATAAAAGAACTTATGTATGTACGAGATGAAAGATCTTCGGGATATGAATATGTATCTACGCTTCGTAGCAAGCTGTAATTCACCCTGTTGCGTTTTTCAAAATATTTTGTTTCTTTCTCCCTTCATTGCATTATTTCTCAACAAATCCAACGACTCGAGATGTATTCATGAGAAGGTGAAACGTCGCTCCGGAAGACAATAACACGACTTTTGCGAGTAGGAAGTTTGCACGGCTTTGTTAATCGGACGCAATTGGATTTGAAGTCTGTTGGGTTTCGTACGAACTCGCGTGAACAACAATGTGAAAATTAAAACGAAAAAGTTAGGAGGATAGGTAACGTAAGTCCTTAAAATATGTACTAGCGATAAAATATATCTATTTCATTTTTAATTCGACAAGTACAGATATTATAAAATCATATTAAACGTAATCGATCGGTATAGCTTATCGACAATATTTACGTTGTATCTCTATTAAGAAAGAAAGAAAATATCCAAAAAAGAAAAAAGAAACGAATACTTTGATCGATCGATCGATTATTCTACAACTTTGCATAAAATAAAAGAAAGAAAAAATATGCAATTCATAATTGTTAAATCTAATGGAATAAGATAAATAAATAAATCAATAAAGACGATGATTTTAGAGAAGAATAAAGACGAAAGGTCATGTGGATAGTAAACGGAAGAAACCAAGGTCGGTTACCAGACGATTATTATCGTTAAATTTTTTCTAAGAAAATGGGAAAAGAAAAAACCGAAGGAAAAAGAGTAAGTTGACCAGGAAGCATCAAGGTTGCGTTTTGAGGAAATCTTTGTTCGTAGAAATCGACTGGTTTCGTTCACGCTGACAGCAATTAACCCCCTGCGAACAGAGAGAGAGAGAGAGAGTCGAACTCTTAAAAGCATAAATCCATCAGTTTGCCAAGAGAGACTAAAGGAGACATAAGAAAAGGTATAGAAATAAGGCGATGAGCACTCGCAGCGGGAAATTGGGTAGGTCTGGATAGAAAAGCGAGAACAATGTGTTGGAGAGTTTTTGAAAGTTACATTATTTTTCGTTAACTTCGTTACGCCTGTCGTTTTGAAGATATCCCGAAAAATCTTCACATCCTAAGCGTAGATTTTTTTTTTGGCCGTCCGTTCCGGTTAATTTCAAGTAACGCTCGTAATCGATTCGCCGACACGTTCACGCTTCCTATTTTGTTATGACGTTTTTCTCCAACGTCGGTTTTCGATACGTTTCCGGAAGAAAATGCAAATCTTTATTAAGACGACCTCGCGTGAAGGGTCGTTTAAAGGGAAAAGAAGTATCCATCCTTCGTTCTTTTCTTAACGCAGTAGGAAACAATTCTTTTTCTCAGGGACCAAGGAAAAGAAACTCTTTCATAAGAACGCAGTAATATCTTATTCTTGTTTTCCTTTTTTCTTTTTTTCTGCGAAAATAACGGAGAACGAACGGGAGAAAGAAAATACGAGAAGGAGAAGAACTTTGGATTGTCTGTGAACTAATCGAGGAATCGCATGACGAGTAGTGCGCTTCCATCTTCGTTTCCTTTTCTAATTCCTTTAACGCGCGATGCATCCATCAAACTAGAGAGCTATTCATCAAGATATACCATTCGATCTTTTCTAATTAGCCGGGATTTAATCTCGCACGGTCTTTCAGATTAATTTTCTACGAAAGGAGAGAGGGAGGGAGGGAGAGTTAGAAAAATAAACGGAGGACGGATTCGTTTGATGTAAGACTCGACGGAAGGAAGCTCGATAACGATCGATTTCGATTGAAAAATCGATCGAGGGAAACTTTGGTAGATACGACGACTAAAGTAACAACGACAACGACAACGACAACGATTGACGACGACGAGAAAGACGATCGAGCTCGATCGAGCGTGAAAATTTCTGTGACCTTCAAGTGCTGGAAGAGTATTCGTCTACGTCTAAGAGCTTTCTCTCTCTCTCTCTCTCTTTCTCTTTCTCGTACGTGTTCTAGGTGTTTCAAGAAAGGACGTTTTCTCGTCCTCACATCCTCAACATCGTCTTCGTCGTCGTCGTCGTCGTCGTTGTCTGGACAACGAGAAAGAAAAAAGCCTTTCGAGATCGATAAGCACGCGTGAGGCTTCACGCCTCGTCGTGAGTGTAATCGGTGCTCTTAACGCTTTAATCCCTCAGCGTGGCTCCGCTCAAGGGCTCCGTTCGAAGGGTTACTACGCTCTCCATAGGAAGAGCGTTCTCACCTCTTTACTTTTATCCCTTGCGTATGTACCCCGCCCTCTCTCTCTTTTTTTTCTCGTCCTACACTACGTTCCTTTTCTTCCTTTTTTCCCTTTTTTTCTCTTCCTTTTTTTTAATTACCAGATCTTATCAAATTGCCTATTAAAATCTGTTAGAAGAGAATAAAATCTCAAGGTTTAATACTTCCTCATCTCTCTATTACACATGATTTCGCGATTATTAGATATATAACTATCCATTCGTGAACTCACACCGTCCAACTTTGAAACACCCTTTAGATTTTCGAATCGTAATTCTATTCTCGTCTACACCCTTGGTTCCATATACGGATCATCTATTCCCTTTTTGAAAGCCTCTTTTCTCTGTCCCTTTTTCTCTTCCTTCTTTTTTTTTTAACTTTTATTTCACCTTTCGTCGACGGGCCCACACGATAGGCAGTTTGTAATCTGGTTCGCTCTGGGAGCCGTCAGTTGGCACGCGAGCCCTTGGGCGGCTCAATTCTCGTTCATGGGGATCGAAGGGATGATATCTGAATTATCTCTCTCTCTCGCTGTTTTGTCGAGGAGTTCATTCCTTTAAAAGCTGAGAAATGGAAAGAGATAGATAGAAAAAGAAAGAGAGAAAGAGAGAGAGAGACTCAAGGAACAGTTGTGTGAGATGTGGGGATAATTGGTGGTCAGGTATGCCGCTCGTTTGCTCGCCAGGTCGTTTCTTCTCTTCCCTTCTTCTCCCTTGGCCCTTTCGATCCCACCATAAGACTATCTTTGCATTAACTACACTCGATGTCTTCCTTTAAGAGAAACGATTTCTTTCTCATCTTCCCTCGATGCAATTTTCTCCGATTTACAATTTTCTCTTATTAGAATATAAATTCATTCATTTCACAGACGAACTGATCGCACCTCGATCATTTGCTTTTGATTTTGCAATTTACGTTATAGCGTAAGTTCTATCCGCGAATATTTATATGACGCTACGATATTTTCTATCATTTTTTTTTAATTTTTTTTTTATTTGTTTTTTTTTTTTAATCTCGTTTTACAGATTACATTTCGTTCATTCATCTCGCTATTCCGAAACTCCGACGTAACATCGACTAAATGGGACTTTTGGATACGATCGTGAGCTTGTTTTAAAAACGATATTTTTGTTGATCTCTTTTTTTCTTTGTTTCTTTTTTTTATGTGTAATAAATAATAGCATCCATATGTATAAGTGCGATGGGAGGAGGACAAGTACGGATTATTGATTTATTATAAAGAATTCGAGTTCTTTGTTTCGTCGATGTCACGTTTGAAAAATAATAGAAGGAATGATCGAGACGTAGATACTTACTCGTGTTTATTAAAACGAGAGAAGAACTTTGTTCGATAATACGTGTACGGTGCCGTGTAATACGTATGATTTTTAATGAATAAAATAGTACTGACAGTATGGAGAAAACGCACGCGATGTTTTTGTTAAAGTATTATGAATGTATACTCGTGAGTTACATACTCTATTACGAATCGACTTAATGGACTCCGACGTATCTCGTTCTCGTTTGTAGTGTGTGTGTGCGCTTATATATATATATATATATATATATATATATATATATATCAGAGTCGTCTTTCAAGCAACGATATCAGTCGCACAAATTCTCGTTCGCTTTCGCAATAGACGAAGGAAGTTATCCTTTGAAATATAATCGTCCTTCGATCGCGTTCAATTTTTAACTCTCAGCATTCATAAAATAGCTAGGAAATATCGGTTCGGAAAGTTTGTCGTCATCGTCGAGGGAAGCCGAGAAAATCCTCGAAATCGAAATATTTTCTGAGAAACGTTTTTCGTTTGGATAAAACGAAACGAACGTTTGAGAGGAATTTTGGAAAATTTATGGTACCGTTCGCGAATACACGGAGGAAACACACGTAGATACAGGAAAACTCGAACGTTTCTCAGGATATCTTTGAAACGTTTTACGCTCGTCCGAATAATATTGTTATTCCTGAGATATCGAATATCTACTCTAGCGGACATCGCTACAAGTTCTTATATTTGCATATACATAAAAGGCCGCAACGGAGAGTCCGTGCAAACAGGAGGAAGTACATTTGGAGAGAGGGTCCTTCGACAAACATGTCGGAGTTTCGAAGGGTCCACATAGACGACTGTATAGTAGACTAAGCCCTCTATTTTGAAATTCCACCGTTGACGGTCTCTCTCGACGGTCTCCTCCTCTTTCGTCGTATTCGTCGTTGTCGTCGTCGACGTTGTCATCATCGTCTCTGTCTATGTATATATGTACGTACTGATGCTGGTAGGCCCGCTAAATTTCGTTTCCTCCATTGGAGTGATAAAAAGATGCGGTTTGCTTGTAAAAAAAAAAAGAAAAAAAAATGCGAGCTTATCTCGAGTCATATTTCTCGTTCCATCTTACGGATAAAAAACGCAATTTTTCTTTCTAATTTGATTTATAACCTTCGACGTTGCACAGATTTCATATGAAAAGATTTCTCGTGCTCTTATCGCAATGAGTTGTAACGAGAAATAGGTATATTATTTTAAAAATGGATTTTACAGAATCGTTACTACCATATCGGATCCTTATCGACGATCGTTATCCTTTCTCGTTCATTATCTCTATCATTATCTGAAGCGTTATGGTACTCTCTTTCTTTCGAAGACTTTACGGCTGTATCAGGAGCTTCTTCGCCGTGTCTCATTTACATTTATCGTTAGTCATCTCGCAGCTGCAACTTGTGATCGTTTTACAAGACAATATAAAACTATATATATATACACACATATATATGTATATATAATTCCGAAGAGTCGAAGGATACTTAAGCAACAAAAAACATTTCCTCTCTCGTAATTTATTACATATCTATAGAGAAACACACGCACGCACATGCGCACACACGTACATATTACTCGTTGCAAATTGATAGAAAGATCGCCATTAAAGATAACAAAAAAAAACAAAAAAATAAAAGAAAATAAAAGAAAAGAAAAGAAAAAAATATCGAAAGATCCTCTCATCTACACGAGGAACGCGTCGAGTGTAAACTTGTGGAAATATGAAAATTACTAGAAGAGAACATCAGCAAGTGGAAACTCGCGGTTGGAATATGCGGAAAATGCGTGAACTCCTTCGCTTAATTCGACTACGAGAGGAAGCCGAAGAATTATTAAGGGCTCACGATCGTTAATTAGCTCGAGATTAAACGGATTAGTGGGGAAGGATGGGAGAGACCGTGGAAGGAGAGAGTGCGCCCTTTGGGATTCGGCGTTGGTTCACGGCGTTCATTCTCGGCGTCTGTGCGGCGTCCGTGCGGCGTCCGTGCGGCCTCGGTGGCGAGGAGATAGAACGGTCTTCATTACCTGCCGGCCGCTCGTTATGTTCTCAGCTTGAACCTTCCTACCTTTCCTCTCCCACGATCCGCCAGCTCCCGTCTTTCTTCTACCTCTCGACACCGAACCCTTCCTTCGACCTTTCCACAAACCATACTCCGAAACTCTCTACTTCAAACCAGAAAGTGCGTCCTTCCTTCCTTCCTTCCTTCCTTCCTTCCTTCTCTCTCTCTCTCTCTCTCTCTCTCTGTGTGTGTGTGTGTGTGTGTGTGTCTTTCTCTCTCTCTCTTTCTCTGTGTCTCTGTCTCTCGTCGTCTCTGTCTCTCTCTCTCTTTCTCTTTCTCTGTGTCTCTGTCTCTCGTCGTCTCTGTCTCTCTGTCTGTCTGTTTGTCTCTCTCTCTCTCTTTCTTTCTGTCTGTCTCTGTCTCTGTCTCTGTCTCTGTCTCTGTCTCTGTCTCTGTCTTTTTCTCTCTTTCTCTTTTCCTTGTATCCTTCGTCTTCTTGATCACACGCTACTTCTCCTTTAATTACAAATGATCTGTCACGAATATTGTCTTTAATAGCCGAATACTCGAAATTTTCTTCCAACCCTTCGACGACTTCATTCATCTTCGTTCATTCTCGCCTTGTTCATATTTCGGACGTTCCAAAATAAAAGATTATGTTTTGCTCTCTGATCGACAGTGTGGTTAACCGAATTGCGTTTGACTCTTGTTTATTGTTTTACTATTTCTTTTTCTTTGTTATTCATCATTATTATTTGTTTTTAATCAATACTAAAATAATTAGTGCGCCTAATAATTTTAATAGTTATCGGTACGTGGAAAGTTTTGTTTGTTCCTGAAATGAAATCATGAAGGTATGTTGAACGATTAGACGAACATTTCTGTTAGGGAGGGGATATTTTTGAACTTTTTGAACTTTTTATGAGGTGAAACTGGTGGAAAAAGAGAAAGAAAGAATGAAAGAGAAAGAGAGAGAGAGAAAGAAAGAAAGAAAGAAAGAAAGAAAGAAAGAAAGAGAGAGAGAGAGAGAGAGAGAGAGCACAGAAGAGATTCTCTTATCGCGTAGCCCTCGTAACTCTCCACAAGTTCCTCGCATTTCGTGCGATCCTTTGCCATTTCGTGATACATACCATCGCCTATAAACCGTCACGAAGGATCTAGCGCCGCATAATTTTCCGTCGACGCCAGTTGTTGACCTGTGGCAGCTCCAAACTCCGAATACACGAACCTACCATCCCGACGGTGTTGTCCGTCATTCCATGGATACCTCTTCTTGAGAGAGAAAGAGAGAGAGAGAGAGAGAGAGAATAAGAATGAGAATGAGAGAGAAGAGGAGTTTTATTCCCTGCGGAGAAAGCACTCCATGATCATTCGATAACCATAAACGATATTAAAAACAGAGAGAAGAAAAAAGGAACGTGAAAGGGAATAAAAAATTCATTATTACATCGATATTCCTTGGTTTCGTAGATAGTATCATCGAAGAAACGTAAAAACAGTTTTGGTAGTAAAAAGACTTTAAGGGAAAAGTTAAATTCGAATAATTGGAAAGAACGATACGATCGTGGGTTCTGGATAGACTAATTTCTTCCTGAATATACGAGATATCTCCGAAGGAGCCCGGAGAATTCTCCCGGTGCATCGATGAAAACTGGAGAGAGATAGAAAAGGGTGAAAGCAATAAGAGAAAAAAGGTTCGAAGTAGGAGAGGAAGAAAAGGAGCCCCATAGTGGAAGGAAGCACCTGCTAGAACAAAGGACCCATTGCTACTGCTGGAAATACATGTATAGACACGGAGGATAAGCATCTTTCTCTTTTCGATTCGTTTCTTCTGTCTATTTCTCTCTCTCTCTTTCTTTTTATCTCTTTCCCTTTCGCCCTTTGCTACGTTTCTCTCTCTTTCTCTCTTTCTCTATCTTGATCTCTATCTCTATCTCTATCTCTTTTCTTCTTCTCCTTCTTTAGAGTAGCTGCGAGAAGTAGTATATACGTAAGAACGCATATCCCCGATCGAAAGACGGAGATAGAGTAAAACCGTACAAGGTCTTTATGTATACAACGTATCCTTTCGGAGTAGCTGTACTTTTGATACAGACATACAATGTATACCATCGAAGGTTAAAGTATCTTTTAAAAGAACATTCAAATCTCTCGTCTCGCTTCTAATGATATCGAAAAATACGATAAGAAGAAATATCGATTTACATTCATAGTTTACAAAAATTAAAGCCCTTTAAGAAGAACAAATTCGTGTATCTTTAGGATAACTAATTCATCGGTTTGTTCTTGTTTCGTTTATATTTTATACAAATCTTCTTATTCGTTTATGTTTTATAAAAGTATCTATGCAAAGTAATAAATATTTCTTAATATCTGCGATATCGTTATCTCGAACAATGTCTTAAGAATCTTCGTCAATACGTAGTTCGAAAAACACGTAGGCGTATTCACAATCGGAATTGTGTCACCTTGATGATACGTATGTATCAATACATATGTATTTATATACGAACGTGAAACATATCGCGGTTGGATACGCGCGAACGCGTAAAAGAAACTCAAGGCTTTGGGCTTCCATCCGAACGCTTTATGCGACTGTTAGCCCGGTAAAAGGTTCTCGCTTTAGCTCAACGTACAAGTCTCTGCTTCGTTCTTCGAGATCCTTGCTTTTCTCGCTTCTAGTTGAAGGAAGAAAAGGAAGAAGGAGAAAAACGTGTTTTCCGTAGGTGGACTTCGCAGGAGGACAAACTGTGGAGTGGTAAAAGAACGAAGGAAACTGGGAAACGTTTTGTATTGTGAGACGAAGGACAAGGAAGAAGACTGTCTGTGTGTGTGTGTGAGAGGGAGAGAGAGAGAAATACTTGCTAGAAAGTGAACAAAGTCTCGAGCATGAGATTCGAGTGAACGCTTTTATGGCACCTCCTAGATAAATACTTCCTTATTTATGAAAAGATTTCTTGCATCGTCAGTTCCGGCCGATAACGTGAACGTTTCAGATCCTTCTAATAGGAAAATTCGCGAGTAAAGAGAAAGATCTCTTTTCTCTTTTCTTTTTCCTTTTTTTTTTTTTTGTTCTTTTCATCCAACGTTTCTTTTTCCATATTACGTTCTATTAATTTTCTTTTTCTTTTCTTTTTTTCTTTACTCCGAAAGAAATATTATTATTATAATATTTCTCTTAATAGATTATACGTTCTGTTAATGTTTTTTTCTTTTTTTTCTCTTTCTCTTTTCTCCAAAAGAAATATTACCATTATAATATTTCTTTTAATATATCATGTGTTTTTATTGATAATAAAATTCGCGCGATCGTTCTCGATGATCTCGCGATCGAAAAAAGTTAAGAAATTCTTCGAAGTCGTCTACTCGTTCGAAGTATTATAAACGAGTATTCAGCGGCTTAAGGAGAGGGGATGGAAAGAAAAAAAAAAAAAATATAGTAAATTAAATCGAATGTAATTCTGTCCTCGTTCTTTGATATATGTAAGAAGATGTAAGAAGAAGTTCTTGTACAAACGTAGGAAATCAAATGAAACGTAATGAACGTCTTACGTCGATCTTTCACTATAGATCATGTTATTCTTTAGAATTGTCTTTCGATCAATTCGATCGATGATTTCAAGAAATCGAAAGCAGGATTCTCTTTATCGATCTTCATGATTTGTTAGATCAATTTGTTTTCGTATCGACTTTTACCAGTATGGTGCATGTACGTACCTAGTTTTATTTTTTGACTATTATCAATCTTGGAACGACCTTGAAAGAAAGGTTTATTAGAAAGAGAGACGGATGTCAAAGTTTGCAAGAAATAGAATTATTTAATTTCGTTATTCGAACCGAACAATGATATCGTCGTATTCAAGTGGCAAATATCGCAGGAAAACTCGACTATGAAGGTAAGGGCTCGAAGGACGACCGGTTCGACTGCTTCAAGGAGACTCGATTTTCTACCATAAAACTTAACGCACACATTCTATCTCTCTCTCTCTCTCTCTCTCTCTTCTATATTTTCTCTTCTTCTTCTTCTATATTTTTTTTTTCTTATATCTCCAGGCGATTTCTCAACTTTTTTACCTCGCAATATTTCCGATGATATATTATGTCATTATCCGATAATGACCGAGTATCTTCATAAATCCATCGGGAGTTTTGGGAGGTTGATTTACAGCTTACACCGATGATCCTCGTTGCTTTCCCGTAATTTCTTCAGAATTATCTCGAGCGTTATAAGGCGACGGTAAATGTCCTCGGAACGACATTTGTACGATCTACGATAAATCCGACGGGTCATTAGGTCTTCGATCGATCGTTCGCAATTATCCGAAACCTCAAAAATGACCGACGAGATTTCGATAGAAAAAAAAGAAGGGGGAAAGAAAAGAGAAAAGAAAAATCGAGGAGAGAAAACAACGATAGTCAATCCTTACAAAGTATAATACGCGTTGCGCCATTACTCTAAGGGGTATTATATATAATCCGTGAACGCGTTACGGTCTCTCATATTTTTCTTCTTATTTCTTCAAGAAATAGAAATAAAAATAAAAATAGAAATGGATAAAGAGTATAGAAGTTTCGATAGAGCGAAGTGTCGATTAGTTTAAAAACGAATCTAACCTTCTCCGTGATTCATTCCTTCATCGATCTGGTAAGAAAATTTGTGGCGTATAAGATGGTAGACTTATTGTTATCCGAACTCTTGCGCTTAACTCGATACCAGAATTATGGCTTCTAGGTTGTTGTCCCGACGTGACTTGGTATTCTCGAGCTATCTTGTATCCGTCCATCATCGAATTGAGTCTAACGGAGATGGAAACTTCCTTCTCTCTTCTTCTCTTCTCTTCACTCATCTCATCTCTCTTGTACGCACTTCTATCTGACACTCCCGAAACATCATCTTTATAGAAACAATGGAAGTGTCGTTTCCAGGTCGAAGGGTTCTATTTCTATTCTTTTCATCCTATCTCATTACGCGAAGAAGCTCTTCAAATCCTACTCGACAACAATGTCTGTATTTTTTAAAAACAAAACAAGCCGTTCACGTAACTAATTAAGAAACTCTCTCTAAATTAAACGAAACGAATTTTCTCTCTTCTTCGTATATTTCCCGTTTTATCTCTCTCTCTCTCTCTCTCTCTCTCTCTCTCTCTCTCTCTGTCTCCCTAGATGCAAAAGATTTCCTTTCGATTTCGAAAGGATTCGAAGAACGTCGGCTCGTCCGGTAATTGCTAATTTCGCTGGCACCACTGTGCTTAATTAAATCATACGCCGGTAGCATCGAACGATACAGTCGATTCGACGAACACCCCTTGCCAAACCTTAAGCAGAACGAGAGGATAAAGAGAGAGAGATAGAGAGAGAGAGAAAGAGAAAGAGAAAGAGAAAAAAGGAGACGACGATTCGTCGATCGACTCTTTTCTTTTCTCTCTTTCTTTCTCTCCTCTTCTGTTGCTTTCATTCTCTGTGCATTACTGCACGTACGAATTTATCTACAAGGTGGCTATGAAACACTCGTTAATTAAATCGAAACGATTGAAATTATACATTATTCGTCTAGATAAGTATATCGATAGAAATCGATTACCGTTCAGAAAGATTTATTTTTTAATAATTACTTTTAAAGAAAAATTTGCAAGAAGCTATGTCGAAACGATCGAAAGATTATCTTATTACGAGCACAATTATCTCAATAATTAAAATAGATTTTTATGAATTATTCCTCTTCTTTCGAGCTGTAATTTTAGTTGACTTCGGGAATCCGTACCGAACAAATAATTTCATTTCCTCCTATGGTCTGGAGTCTGCATATACGAATTTCCGGGCACCCTGTATATATAAGAGAATTAGTGGGACGCGTAGACCCGGTGTGTGGATACGTACGCGTAGAACGTTAATTCCTGGATCGAGTCGAGGAGCACGTATCTCCGCACGCATTCGAGTTTCCGTTAACCGGATATTTCTAATTTTCTCTTACGTATTGGTCTATGTAGGATTGAACGTAGCACTCAATCGTATCGTTGATTGATACGATCGAAAGGAATAAGGGTATCCGAGAACACGGTGAACGAGAAAGTCGAATGCTTTACAAGAAGTTAGATTTTCAAGTGATCACGTAATGAAAATTCAACGGAAATTCCTGTTTCTTTTTTCTTTTTTCTCTTTTTATTTCTTTTTAACTTCTCTCTCATCCCATTTTCTTTTTTATTTGATATACTTAAACTAGTTAAAATCGTACCGTACGATACGATAAAAGTGGGTAATACATGTGACGTTGGTTAAGGATACTGTTAACAAACGTAGAAAAAATTCCACCCATAGCCTTGTACTTTTTCTTTTTTCTTTTTTTTTTCAAAATCTTGCAAAATGTATTGCAGATTTTTATTTATTTATTTCTACAGAGAGATAACATAAAGATTGATTTCGTCACGTATCTGTGACGCCGGCCTTCCAATGGAAATCGATATGTCACAGATAGGTGACGCTGGTAGCGAACGTGTTAAAACGATCTGGAAAGGATTAGACTGCTTTTCTTTTGAAGTCCGACACGCGACGAAACTTATCACGATTGACCCCTTCGGAGTTAAGAAGAAAACCTCCGAATGAATTCTACTTCTCTCTTTCTCTTTCTGTTTTTCTTTTTTTCTTCTCAAATAGACACGAATAACGTGTCTCGATACGGCTTATGTTTGGTGTCAAGAATCGAAGGGGTTTACACGCTAGTTTTTCCAAAGAAAAGAAAGAGAAAGAAATCCGGTGTCCCGTTGAAACGACTTCTTCTTCTTCTTTTTCTTTTTCTTCATCATCGTCGTCGTCGTCGTCGTTGTCGTTGTCGTTGTCGTTGTCGTTGTTTTTCCTCTTGCTTTTTTTCACGACGCAACGAGAATGAAGAGTAGAAGCAGGAGCCAAACTCGAATTTCACTGAAAAACTCGGATGTCTTCTACTTCTACTTCTTCTTCTTCTTCTTCCTCTTCTTCTTCTTCTTCCGAGCCGGAAGAATTTTCATAATAATTTCCATTTACCGAGTTCTATGGTCCGTCGCACTCGGTCGACGTTCACAGAGTCGGAACGAGTCGGGGTAAAAAGAAAGAGAAAAGAAAGAAAGACCGGAGATATCCTCTCTCTGTTTCTCTCTCTCTCTCTCTTACTCTCTGTTCTTGACTAGGGATGGGATGTTTCTCTTGGAAATAAGCGGAGTTGTATTTCGGATATGCTCGTTCGTTCGTATTAAATAATACAAATTCTCCTTGTCCCGACGTACTTCGTGTAAAGATGAAAGAAATTCAAAGTAGTTCATTAGTGACAATAATTCTTAGTAATTCTTAGTAATAATAATAAGCCCTATTAAATATTAACGCGACGTTATATACTCCTTGTTTATAATTTGTTCTATTAAAAATAATAAAGGTTCTTTTCTCTCTCTCTTTATCTATCTCTCTCTTTTTCTCTCTCTCCTTCTCACTCTCTCTTTCTTCTTCTCCTTCTTCTTCTTCTCCCTACTTATATCAATCTCTTTCGATTTTAAATACGAACGGTCATAATAATAGCTCGTCTTCGTCCTATTAAGGTTAGCATGAAAGCAAGCCGGTACCTAGACGTAATCTTCTTTACGACCTAATTCAAACAAAATAAAAGACAGGATCCGGAGACCTATCCTAATGCAATACGAGAAAGTAAATAAAGAGCGAACGCAGAGCGACATTTGACGTGGACGTGGATTGCTATGGATTGCTCGACTGAGACTGTCCCTTAACAAATAAAAGCGCGAGGGAGAGAATCCGAAAGGCATTGGGTAGGGGAAGAGAGCCTAATCTGGAGCGACAGTCTGTTGTGCGTGTACCGGTAGGTATCAAAATAGAAGAAGGACCCTTCGCGGAACGAGCCACTACGTAGAGACTCGTACCTTTTTTTTCTTTCTCTTTCTGCTCACCCTATTTTTTCTTTCTTTCTCTCTCTCTCTCTCTCTCTCTTTCTGTCTGTCACATACACACATACATACTCTTTCTCCATTGCGAATCAGACACGCGCTTCACCCTTAGGAATACCAAGCAAGGAGATAATCAGGTTGTCCTGCTAGCAAGCTCGAAACACGTCGATGGGTTCGTTTAATGTCGTCGAGTTAAAATCAACGATCGAGATTTTGATTCTTCCTGCGGGGATATGTATGTATATGTGTGTGTTGAATGTTGAGAAAAATCAAGGCGAAACATCGTGGAATTTATTATCAGAGGATAGTTCGAGTACGAAGTAATTCCAACGGCGAGAAGAAAGTGCATCGAGTCCATTCACGAGAAAATCGAGTTTAGAACTGGTTTATATTCTGAGCATTGTGATGTATATGTAGGTATGTATATATACATATACATATACATATGTATGTATGTATAAAAACATGAAGAAAAAAGAATAAGCACACGCAAGAAAAAAATTCTGTACAAAATTCATAAAGAATGGAGATCAGGAGTTTTACAACAAGATGAAGGGGAAGAAACAGGAAGAGAAAAATAGGAATATCGAGGATAATGGAGACGGTGACGGACAAAAACATTAAATCAAATAGAAAAAAGACATCCTTTGGGTATTTCAGTTTCTTAATAGGCACAGCTGTATTTTTTTATCCTGCCAGACCTAAATCATTCCTCCTTTTTACCATTCGCGTTCCCTCGAGCGAATCGTAATAACGTTCGAATTGTCTATAAGATTTTTCACCTACCTATCCTGAAGATTGTTAAGGACAGAAGGGTAAAAGGATAGTGCGAGATCTAGCAAGGACATCGAGCTACTAGGGTTATCGAACGACATCACGCTCGACTTGCGGCGTCTTTTGTGCATGGGACCGAATCGTGATTCTTTACCCTTTTAATTCGTACTTGGTTAATCTTGAACCCGGAACTAAACGATTGCTAACGCAACCGTATTAAAGAGCACATTAAGGTACAAGGATTGGATCCTTTCCAAACAGAATTATCAGGTAGCTATCGTTGCTTTGTAAATAGAATTTTTTATTCAAAAAAAAAAGAGAGAAGAAAGAAAAGAAGAAGGTGAAAGAAGAGGAACATCCTGAAAGCGAGTATATTTAAATTTGTCGCGCCGAGATAGCAAAATGAACCTGAGCCGACAGGATAAACTATATTTGTCTTGTCCTTTTATCTTTCTTCTTTTTCTTCTTCTTTTATCTCTTCCTTTATTTCCCACTATGAATATTATATATTCTTTTTCTCCGATTAACAGTAATAACCTTGTCAGTCTTCGAAAGTTGTTAGAATGTACGCTAAGTAAAAGAAGCTCGGATCTATCTAAGTAGAAAAAAGAAGGGGAAAATTTTAATAACGTTTCATGTGGACGGATGAGCGAGCACGGCTGGGGGACGTCTGAAAAGCTGAAAATGCGAGCGCGTAACGTTCAGCTCGTATGTAAAAGGTGGGTGGCTAGGGAGAAAGACAGACAGAAAGAAAGAAAGAAAGAAAGAGAAAGAGAGAGAGAGAGAGAGAAGGATGAAAGCAAGTATGGTGGAACCGGTCCGGATTTTATTTCGTGCGCATTTTTCTTCCGTTCGGATTACGCTCGCGGCCATAAACGAAAGATAAGATACGAGGAGGGTACCTACGTAAGATTCTCTTGACATATGGTCGGCGTACCAAGTGTCTCCTTTTCTTTCTTCTCTCTTCTTTCTTCTTCAACTCTCTCTCTCTCTCTCTCTCTCTCTCATTATTCCTGGGTTCTCCAAGCTGTCCAGTTTCTCAGAATCGGAAGGAAGTTCACGCTGGCGAGCTACCGGTGTATTTTCGCAGGAAGGATATTCTCGAGAACGAACACGCAGTATATCGGACATGCGCTCAATGATTCATGCTCCTCTGCTCGGATTTAGGGTTTGATGTCTCGGTTTTGCTAACAAGATCTAGCCATGACTTGTCAGCTGCTCGTTATCGCAATCGGCCACGAGATTGCTTCAGTTAGGTATGCTTCCGTTCTTTGCTTTTTATCGGCCATGTAATTTTCTTTCTTCGTTTTATAGGATTCTCTCTCTCTCTCTCTCTCTCTCTCTTTGTTTTTCTCTCTTTCTGCTATACGATCGATTCATTTTCGAGAGATTTTAATTACGTCGGAAGGATACTTTCCGATGTAAATAAAAAAAAAAGATAGGAAGGAAGAAGAAACGAAGGAGGGAAGAATCTCGCGTCTATATAAATCGTATCTACGACATTCACGCTTATTTTCTCTGCACGCTTTCGAAAATAAGATGGTAAATAGGTAGCGGTATTTATTCGTGCGATTCGTACCGTGTCGTGTTACGTAGTTTTCCGTCGAAATATAGTTCCTTGCGGATTTCCATTTCGTTGCTTTCGAGATCTCGTCTGCGACTTCGCTTATGTCGAGGTATCAGCATGAAAATCTGTTTTGACAGTAGGAAGAAAATAGAAGAGAAAAAGAGAGAAAAACGAGTCTTTGAGAATCTTCTCTTCTCCTTCGTGGTTACGCCTTCGGAAAAGCAGGTGGCTCTTCCTTTGTACGTAAGAGAGGAGACAGAATAAGAGAGTAAAAGGGAGAGCCCTTGAAGGGCGCCTCGTTCTCTTTTAAGGTATTACCAAGGCGCCAAGAATCGACGTACTATTCGTCTCTCTCTTTTTCTCTCTCTCTCTCTCTTACTATCTACAAACGAAAAGATAATTTCGGGTGTCGGTCTTCTTCTACCTCTCGTGAAAACCTTCAGCCGTCTACCTCTTCTCCCTGCTATTGAACTTAATTTGCTCTCTTGCGATCGTCTAGTAATCAAATTGTCGGTTAGGACTTGGCCGAGTTAACGGTTCGCTTCTTCCTTTCGCTCCACCTACTTCGATCCTTTACTCGTTTCCAAATCGACGTGCACACTGATATTTATCTCCTTTATTTTTTTTCTTTCCCTTTTGCTATGATGACTCTATCGGTAGCTTCATGGTAGCACACACGTGGAAGAAAAAGAGAAAGAAAAAGAGAGAGAGAGAGATCTATTATTAAAGATCGGCAAGATATTAAACAAAGGAAATGAATGTGTTTCACGCTTCCTTGATCTGTTTCGTTTCTTTTCTCAACGTTCGATTTTAATACAAATCGATACGGAAATATTTTCCATTATTTTTATCGAGAATAGAATGTTGATAAGAATCGGCGTACTAATCATTTTAACGTTTCGCACCATTACGGATATTTACGAATCTTCGTAGATCCTTATCTTCGTTCGAGATTTATTAAAAGATTTTGCGAGGGAAAAAGTAAGAAACTTTATTAACTTTCCTTTTCTTTCTTTCTTTCTTTTTTTTTTCCTTTATATAGATATAATCTCGAATTTACTCGTGATATTAAACGTCGACAATAGTGTTATCTTTATTAGTCGAAAAGAAAGACCGCTAATATAAAAGAAAAGAAAGAAAAAAGAAAGAAGGAGGAAAAAAAGAAATACAGTAGCGAAAGACAGAGAGAAAAAAGAAAATAGAGAGGAATTCGCAGAAGAAAAGGGAGGGAAAAAAAAGAGGAGACCTAGAATCTGTAGGGAGCACCAATTTAGGAGAATAAGACGCGCGAGGAGAAAGAGGAGGAAGTAAAAAAAGGAAGGAAGAAAGACACAAAGGAAGTAAGGGCCAAGAGAGGACAAGAAGGGAAGTAAAAAGAGTGAGTAAGAAAGAGAGAGAGCGAGAGAGAGAGAGAGAGAGAGAGAATGTATCGCGTGGGTTGAGATCGTAGCACGTACGGCCGTAACAAAAACGTAGGTTTTATTGGCGGCAAGCGGACCTGGTGTAAGAGTAAAAGAGAATGAAGAAAATCGTGGAGAAAGAGAGAAAGAAAAAAAAAAGAGAGAAAGAGAAGAACGAGAAGGGTGAGAAGGGAGAGTGTAGCGACTGTCTACGCCACGAACGAGATAATCACTTAATTACTCCAATGCCGTCGTTAGAGCCGATGTCGGACGCGACGCACGCGATTCCCAAGCATGGCCAATAAAAAGAAGACTCCCCTCTCTCTCTCTCTCTCTTTCCCCTCTTTCTACTTCTCCGCCATTGCACGAGGTATGTACGATCAGGTATGTAGTATTTCTATTCCATTCGCACGACTCTTTGCTTTTCGTGGAAGCTTCTGCGTGTGTAAATACACGTAACAGGAAAAGAGAGAGAGAAAAAGAGACATATATATATATATATATATATATATATATACAGAGAGAGAGAGAGAGAGAGAAAGGAAGATAGTATCGTTGATTTCTTTGTGATGTCGCGTGCATAGTTGGAACTAGACGAACGTAGTGCCTACGCCCTTACTCGACGGCGACGACGACGACGGCGACGGCGACGGTGATGGCGACGCCGACGCCGACGCCAAAGTCAACGACAAATGGAAGTAGCATGGGTCTCCTCCCTTCGTTTCTTTGCCGATTGTACATATACATATTATAATGTGTTACGTTTATAAAAAGACGTGGACATTAATGAGATCGTTTTCGTTCTATCACCAGTTCAAAAGTTTCTTCCTTTTTCTTTCCCTTTTTTTTTTCTTCTTTCTTTCTATCTTTTTTTTTTCTCTCTTCCTTTTCGTTTTCTTTTTTCTTTTTTATATCTTTTTGCGAAAACTGTCTATCGGAGTACCGCATAGAATTAGTGATTCGAATCATCGTTAAATTGAAAACATCGAATTCCGAAACGTGGTTGACGAGGAAATAGTAGCCTTAGCTGTGAGTAAGATGAGAACGAAAGGACTGAGCTCTCTCTCTCTCTCTCTCTCTCTCTCTCTCTCTCTCTCACCCTCTCACTCTCTCTCTCTCGTACGTAGCCCGAAGCCGAATGACGAATATACTACGTTGTGTTTACTATGTGTTCAGTGTGTACGAAACTTGATCATATCGGAGAACCAGAGAGAGAGAGAGAGAGAGTGAAAGAAAGAGTGAGAGAGAGAGAGAGAGAGAGAGAGAGAGAGAGAGAGAGACGAGGGAAGAGGAAGTTCTTTGGCTTTACAGAATAATCCACCTGCGTAATATTCGAGAGAACTAACCCTTGGGAACTAATCTTTGCTTTGAACCAGGTGAGCATCGTTTAATGATGTCCTTCGTATTGACTAGATACACAGAAAATCCTATATCCAAAGTAAACTGTACTTGAAATAACCTCCAATATATCCATCCATCCAAAGCTACGTTTTCCTTCATCGAGTTTAGAAAGCTAAGGGAATTCGTTGAAGCTGCGCTATACGGGATATTTCGATTTCGTTGAGAAAAGAAAGATTTATCCATATCGAATAAAAAGTGAATCGATAGCGTGTATCATTTACAAACCAGACATGTTTCACGAACTTCGTGTATACAGGGTGTTTCAGGAAATTCCTGTTAAACTTTTTTCACAGGCGTATACCTATGATTAAACTACTGAAAAAAGTTCATATAAACACGGATCCGGAAACGCTTTGTTTTCGAGTTAAAACGAGTTCCTGGATAATTTGAACAGTTGAATTTTAAAAATTTAATTTTCAGACGTAAGTAATTAATCTATATGAAGTAATGTTATCACTCCTCGTGAAATTATTTTCATAATCAGGATAAAATATAAAAATAATTAATTATTTTTTTGAATCGTTGGAAATATCAGTAAACTTTATTAAATTAAAGACGTATACGTATTCACTGTAATTTTTCTATATCGTTCTGTTGTTCTGTTGGAAATACAACTTTATTTACTCTTGTGTTATCGGTTGATCATTTGTATAAATTTGTTCGTATAGATAAATACTTTATTAAGATTTGTAGAAAAACGATTTTTATTTTCTTACAATTTTGTTCGTATACATCTTTTGTATTTATTTTTTACGATATTTCATGAAGATTTCTCAGTATTATAGTGCACGATATTGGAATCAGTATTTTTTGAATTCTTTATATGAAAAATACGTTCGAAATTACAGATCTAAACTTATGAGTAGCGTTCTAAGTACACGAAAAACAGCGTTTCTAGATTCATGTTTAAATAAACCCTTTTCATTATTTTAATCTAAAAAGATTTGATGGAGATTTACGAGATTTTATTAATGTATCTTTCTTTTACTTCTCTTGAAACGTTAAAAAGAAGAAAAGAAAAGAAATAAAAACAAAAGAAAAAAAAAGAAAGTAGAAAGATAAAAAAAGCGATAATTGAGAAGGAAGCATTGAGATTCGGATTTCTAATTAAAAGGATATCAAAAGTTTTCTTTCTTATCTAATAAGAGAGAAAAAGAGCAAGAGAAAATCTTTGACTGACTCGGAAACAAGGCATTTATATGAACCTTTTTCATTATTTTAATCAAACGAGTGTCTGCGAAGTTTAATAAGAATCTCTTGGAACGTCATTTTGTATACACGTGCATCTATTACATATTCACATTAAAAGAAATATTTGATCGAGATCGACGAAATTTTTTGTCGACATATCTTTCTCTTACTTTCTCTTCAAACGTAAAAGAGAAAAAACGAGAAGTAAAAAAAAATAAATAAAGTAAAAAGATAAAAAAGCGATAATTAACGAAGAGGCATTTGAGATACGGATTTCTAGTTAAAAGGACATCAAAAGTATTTTTTTTTTTTATATGGTGGAATCTAACAAGAGAGGAAAAGAGCGAGAGAGAAAAAAAAGAGAAAGAGAATGAGAGAGGAAAGAGTCGAATAGAAACGGACTAGGAAACTCTAAATTTATAGAGAAAATATCAAACGAAACGGGACTGAAGATGCGAGAAATAACTTTTCTTATTCCATCTTTGGATGGACCGCTTTTGTCAATGGAAAAAAAAAAGGGAAAATCCTTTCATACTTAGCAAAATACGACAAGAAATTAAAAAATGTAAACTGCAGAAGGTTATCCTTCTTCACGGAATTAAAGTATATAGGAAATAAGAGATAAGAGAGAAAGAGAGAGAGAATATGTATTGAAGAGTGGAAGTTCTTGTCTCTCGCACGAACAAAAGGGACGAATTTATTCGCGCATGGATAACTCGAAAAACTTTAATCTGTCGTCGTCGGTTGAGAACATTTTTTTTTCGTTTCTATATTATCGAGAATTTCGATTGTTCGATATGTATCTGACGAACAAGAAAAAAGCTATATAAAAAGTGAGAGAGAGAGAGAGAGAGAGAGAGAAATAAAGAAAGATATTTCGAAGCAAGAAATCATTTCGCTAAAAGTTTGCGACAAAGCGTTCAAACTTCTTTTTCCCTTGGATCGTTAATCGCACCGTCGATGGAGAGAAGAAGCTCCCAACACTCCCCTTTAAAACATAGTTGAGTTCGTGAAAAGCGTTATATATCCCATAAAGGAAAGAAATCGTTTGGAGTTTCCAAGTTTCTTCTCGGCGAGCTGATCGTCTTTTGAATTTTCTCGATTATGAACGATTTAATCATAATTGATAATAATTTTCGTTGAAATCGAGAGAAAAAGTTATAACGTGTTCATAAAGGCTGAAACATTTAAATGGACGTTTAAAAACTTTGTATTGTTTACAATTGATTTGAGCCAGAATTACTTTTAAAAAATAATCTTCTCGGTATCTACGTTTATCCTTTCAAAAGGTATAACTCTTTTCCCCGTGAAAAAGAAAAGTTTGATATCGTGTAACCGTATGAACGATCAGCTGATTTTATATATAATCTATAGCAACGAAGAAATCATTTTCTCGTCGAATGAGAGAAATTATTTGAAATGGATCAAAGCTGCTTGATCGTTTGATATCTTCAAATCCGACTATAAATATATGTAAATATGTACGACACATACATATGTACATATATATTACATGTTTTCAAAGTTTATATTTTTATACTATTCCAAGTTTCCATGGGATCTGTTGTGTGTATCTTTCAGAAGTAACAGACAGTCTTTCTGGTTTTCTTCTTCTGTCACTTTCTACAACCCTTTTCCATAGCTGCGGGACAGGAAGCGCATCAGAATTATGTCCTTCATAAATACGCTAGGGTTAACTCTCCCGCTATATGCTATTTTTACTCCCGTCAAATAGAATGGTAGAATTAAGTTGTCATACGCACACGTCATATGACACTAATCTCCCGTCTTTGCTCTTTATCGTAGACAGTACGCCGCACGAGTTTTCTTTCATGAAACGTTTCGTTTGCTTATAAATTGCCAACAGTTTTCAATTTTCCAAGGTCTACTCTATTTCTCTCTCTCTCTCTCTCTCTCTCTCTCTCTCTCTATATATATATATATATATATATATATATATATATATATATCCTTCTTTCTTTCTTTCTTATGGTTTTGAAACAAGTACGACAAGTAATAACTTTGATACGCTAGACGAAATATGTCGTATACGAAAAGAAGGAAATAATAAGAAAAACCGCAAGATTCGAATATTAAATTAATTATAAATCTTTTCTTTTATATGTCTTCCAATTTCTTCCCTTCTTTCTTTCTTCATTTTTTTTATAGACATTCCAAAAAAATCCGATCTTTTTCTTCTTCCACGATTAATACCGGTAACAAACTTATCTCCAAAAGTTATTATACTCCGTTAAGAAAACAAAGTCTAAGGAATAGTAAAACCATCATCAACAGGGTTCATTTCCTAACGAAGTAGTACTTTATATCGGATAATGGTACTTGAAATCTTAATCTTTTCATCACAGGCCACACGAACCTGTCCTATGGTTGTCCTTGTAAAAAGTTTTCAAAGGAAAACTTGCCTTCCTCACTTGTTCCCCTCTTTTTCTAATTTTCCATCTTCTCACTGGTCCTCTACTTTCGACCAATTTTCTTTTCTTTTCTTTTCTTTTTTCTTTTTTTCTTCTTTCTTTTTTCATTTCCAAAGAGAAAATCGTATTTTAAGTTACCTATTCACGTTGATGTCCGTTGGTACAAGCTTCCTTTCAAAGAATCCGTAGACGTCCTCTCATTACCTGTCTACTTTATCCTTTCCCTCTATCCATTTGTCTTCCTTTTTCTTATCCTTCCTTCTTTTCCTTATTTCCTCCAGCAGAACGACGTTTCGCGTACTTCTGTCTCGATAAAAGGAAGTCGATCGAGCGAGACGAAAACGAAACTTACACACTGGTTAAAGCAGTTCGTGGCTTTGAAGTCTCGGTGTAAACTTTGCCTTAGACATTTCTCTTCTTTTTTTATCTTTTTCTTCTTTTTCTTCTTCTTTTACTACTTCTACTACTTCTACTTCTTCTTCTTCTTCTTCTACTTCTTCTTCTTCTTCTTCTTAAAATGTTAGTTAAGAGGTTCCACCTCGCGTTTCACCGGGAACCGATATCTTAATTAGATTAATTACCATCTTGTATACGTTCCTTGAGATACCACGGTAACGCTAGTTTCTGATGTTTACAAATTATAATATATTTCACGAAACACTTACAATAACAAGGAAGATGCTCGTACCTTAAGATTGAAAAGCTAGTTGGAAGGTTTGACATTTAATTTAACGTAATTTCGAAAAATATCGATCGTTACGATTTTCAATATTTTTAATCGCTCACGGCTTTCTTTCTTTTTCCGATCGAGTAAACATTTCAAACAATTAACGATTAATAATCTCTTTTCATTCCTCAAAGACCTCTTCTTTCGTCTATCCTTTTTATTTATTATTACTATTTTTTTTTTGTGTAACCATTAACGAATTATTAAAATAAAATATTCAAAGGATTCTACGTGTGAATAAAATTAAAGAAAATAAAGGATCATTTACCAAGAGGGATAACTCGGAAGTGTGTGGATACGTTCGAGATGAACTCTAAGTGCTGAAAATGCATTTAGAGGCGCCATACGGATGTAAATACGGGGAGTTTGAGTCTCTTCTCTTCTCTCTCTCTCTCTCTCTCTCTCTCTCTCTCTCTCTCTCTCTCTCTCTCTTTCACTGTTTCTGTCTCTGTCTCTGTCTCTCTTTCTCTTTCTCTCTCCCGCTCTTTGATTCGATCTTGCTTCCGTTCATCCACGCCTAATGCCGGAAACTTTCTAAGATAGACCAACGTGGATGTGCACGGTGCAAACATTAATCCCATTGTCTTTGGTCGAAACTGTCTGACTAGCGACTGGATAGGGAGAGTTTCCGTACATAGACGTGAGCCTGCAAGTAGGTAAATGCTTCCATTTCTACGTATAACACTTGTATGTTGCGTTCATATATATATGTGTGTGTGTGGGTGTGTATGTGTATACATATATGTACTTGCTCAGCATAAGGAGAACGTGGATCGATTCTTTTCTTTTTTTTTTTCTTCTTTTTTTCTGAAGGAGAACGAATTCAAATGACATTTTGAAAAACAGGAGAACATTTTGCTGATGTTATCTTCGAAATTACGGAAATTTCAAAGAATAACGAACGGCATTTGTGGGATTCGTTGAACGTGACGGTCGAAAGCTACACACGAAAGGAACCAAGTACTTTTTCTTTGAACACGTTTTCAAAGATTATCTAACTTTTCTTCTTAAATTCGTACGACGAATTTTCTTCGTCGAACTTTCTATTAACATTAAGAATATCTGTCTTTATTAAGTCATTAATTTAAATCTGATAATCGATGTGTTATTCGAATTTGAAATATGTTTGTTATTTATGATCGAATATATACGATTATCTTTTAGTTATCGTTAAATCGCTTAATTAATATATAGTTATCGTTAAAAAAAAAGAAGAAAGTATAAAGATAAAAGGAAAAGGAAAAGAGAGAAAGAAGAATCAACCACTCTTGAATATTATTTCTCTCGGTTATGAATAGTATACTTTGTATATTTTATAGGTATATAGAAAGTGTATAAACCTGTACGATATTATCTTAGTTTTGAATTTTACTAACGATCCAAAGCTATATTACGTTATATTTTCCGTAAATAATGTTCAACGTTTTTCCTCATCGTAGATAATTTACGATGAGAGAGAGAGATAGAGTGAGAGAGAGAGAGAGAGAGAGAGAGAGAGAGAGAGAGAGAGAGAGAGAGAGAGAGAGAGAAGAGAAGTTCGCTTCGAATGTTCGCGATCGATGTAGAGCGTTAGTCGACAGGCTTAGCGTGCAATGCGTGCCACGAATTGGAAACTTCGTAAGAGACTGACAGACATACACGCTCGTAGCAAACATTAATTCCATTGTCTTCGAGTTAAAGGTACTAGTGACTAGTAAGATCGATGTATGCATGTATGTATGTATTTTATTATGCATACATATATGTTATCGTTTCATCGAACGAATCTGACTAAATTGACTTTCCTGTTTGCTTGTTCCTCGAACTTGGATGCATAATTTGTTTAAGGATAGATATATATGTATGTATGTATGTATGTATGTATATATGCACGTACGTACGTACGTATTCTTTTCAAATTTCACAAAGGCAAATCCAGTTTGATTGTGACGAATAAAATGAATATTCTCAAAGTACTTGAAACGAATTATCGATATACACGGTTACGCGAACACATAGATTAATGCGGTGATATAAAATAAAAGAAGAATAAAATTATATCTTATCATGGTGGTGCGCTTTTGTATATTGCCATAGAATTTCTGTATATTCCAATGACAGTTAATATAAAGTATATCTCGTAAAATTAAAATCCTCCCGCCAAGAACGCGGAAGTTTGACTTTCTTTTTTATCTGTGTTATGTACATTTATGTGTGTGATATTTATACACGTTAGACGTTGCACATATACGTACTTGTATGTGTTCGCGTGCGCACTCATGTGTATTTGTACGTGTGCGTATGACAGGAGGATTTTAATTTTACGAGATATACTTTATATTAACTGTTATTGGATGAAAGCGCAGAAATTCCCTGAGCACCAGCACCGCAGGATAAAACTTTAGTCTTCTTTCATTTTACGTTCGCGCATTTGTGCATACGTATGGGTAACCATGTGTATTGATAATTCCTTTGGATTATATTCGCGAATATTTATTTTATTTATCAGAATCTATATTAGTCTTCTCATTATTCGAATATCCAAATACCAATTACTTTTAATACGTAAATAAATATTTCTAATTAATTAATTATTTAACATCAATTTTAAAGTCGAACGATAAAACCTACGAGACTTACCAGCTCGGTATTCAGAAATTTCATTTACGAGAAAGAGTTTTTTCACACGAATAAAATCCAATGAAAATTTAATTAATGAATATATCTCTTCATAGTTAAAATTAAAACCATGTTACAGGAATTATTGTTTTGTTATAAAGGATAACTTATTAATATTTGAAACAATTGTAAAACGTGTGATTATTCATTTTAGACGAGTGATGTCGGGGTACAACAATAATCCGAAAATATGGACGTCGATAGGCGGAAAATGGAAGAGGGTGCAGGTTTACGTCTGCAAAAGTGAGAAAGAGAGGGAGAGAGGGAGAGAGAGAAAGAGAGGGAAGGGATGGGAGGGGTCTGGTAGTGCCGGCGGCGGGGGTGCGGCCTAGAGTTCATGTTTAAAATATTTCCCACGAGACGAGAACGGACCAAACATCGGTAATACGAGCTTCAGAGGTTCTCAATACGCTTAGACGCTTAACAAATTTATAATGCTTGTTCTCCGATAACTCCGCAGTCTAGCGTTTTGTTTGCTATAGATTAAGAGGACGTACTCGTCGTTTAATTCTCTTCAAGGGGATTTCACTTGAGGCGTACAAACATATTCCGATATTTTAACATTTTCATCGAACGACGAAGAATATATTTTTTTAATCATAACCACATGAATTTTCTTATACTTCGAAGCTACTCGAGATAACAAAAAGAAGAAAAAAGAAAAAAAGAAACTTTCAGATCTCGACGTTTTTTAATATCTTATTTAAAATTTAAACGTGTTTATAGCAGCATCTTGTTTAACAAACGGTTTGATGTATTATCCATTCGAAATTTATATTCAAAACATAGGATTATCCGATATTTAACGGAGAACAAGGAATAATTTCAATTCGGTTCAGTTTTAAAATCGAATGTGTCTCGATCGAATGAAAAAGATAGGAAGATAAAAAAAGAACGAAAAAAAGAGCAAAAAAAAGAAATAAAGAAGAAGAAGAAGAAGAAGAAACAAAGAGAGAATAAAAGGAAGAAGGGAAAAGAAAATTTGAGAGAAAACAATAGTATTCTAAAATATTTGACAGTAGACTAATTCTCGTGGACCATCAGCCGTGGCGGCGTAAATGCGTTCGCATTAACGTGCTCGTTCCGCAAAACGCCTCCCTTTTATTTTCCACTTTTAATTAACATACTCGGTCGCAGGAGGGCGAGCTTTAACGCGCACTTTGTTCTACGAGCGATTTCCTGGCAACGATTTTACCAAAGTAGAATGAGTTTCGGCCTTCTGGTCGACGCGATAATATCCTTTTTCTCTTCTTTCTTTTTTTTTCGCTAAAAATGAAATAGGTACGGCTTTGTTGTCGCATCGATATTTCTCTCTCTCTCTCTCCCTTTTTTTTTGCCCCGAATATTTCGAGACTTTTAATAAAACTTATGGCGCGACTTTTTCTGCGCTCGACTTTTCTCCCTCTCATTCTTTTCGCAGAACTTAGGAATGAGGTAAACGCCGCATGCAAAAAGGGGAACGGCGATTGGGACGAAATCAAAGACGTTAGTACGTGGGAATGGTTTTTCCTCCTAGCAACGTGATTTTCAATCATGGGGGAGAGATTCAAACGGTACACTTCGTACGAATGCGTTAGAGAAAAGTTCTCGCTTTGTGAACTTGTTTCCCATTTCGTCTTCTTACAGATCAACTACGTTTATAGACTTTTATACCTTTTCCCGGTTATTTTATTTTTATTTCTCGGCGAAAGAAATACGAATTTGAAAAATCGAATCGTCAATTCGAACGATATGAATATACCTTATTACGAAAGAAATCTTTCGAGAACGTAATACGGATACTTCGTGAAAGTTGAACGCAAGTTAATTAATTTCATCGGATTATTATTCCCATTGAATCAATCACTCTTTAGTAAGTCCGTCTTGTTAATCTTGTTTAACGTCGACAATTTTCAAGTAGCTCGATTAAATTCGATATCACAACAATCTTTTATTCGTTTAGCTCGTTGTATATTTTATTCTTTTCTCTTCAAACTCCTTTAAATTCTGATCTGACAAAGTCGTCGTTTGTTGTTCTTCCTTTCGCAAAAGTCTTCTTCCCATTCTATGGGTATCTACCGTCCTTAGGTAGAAAATACTGTAACACGAGGTGAAACTCTTAGTACTTGGAGTTTGCGCCGTACGAATACTCCCCTGTCTTCCTTATTTATGTATGAAACCGTTGGCTACGTCCAATCCTCCCCTTTCCACCAACTTCTTCCTTCTCTCTTACCTCCTTCTCTTCCTCTTAGCCATTCGCTCTTCTCCTTCGGTCTTTCCCTCATGCATGCCAGCGAACTCGTACGTTATTCATACGTCGCGGATGAACGATGAGTATCTGTTCGCGTCGTCCACTTCCGAGCGAATTCAACGTCGCGAAGGTCGCGGTTAAAAGTTTCTCGAAAGTTGAAACGAAGCCGCCTGTCTCGTTTAGCTAGACGTGCTAGAACTGTGGAAGACGTTCGACCGAGTTCGTCTTAAATAAAATTCGTCTTATTCTAAATAAGTTTTGTTTTTTCTTCTTTTTTTTTTTTTCAACGACTATTATTCGATGCTCGTATATTACAATCGTCAGATGTATTATAGTTACGTTTAAGCGAATGAATTGTATTAAAGTTTACTTGATATTAACGTACAATCAATTTGTATCATAAATTAATTCGTTTATCGTTCGATAAAGGGTTACCTGAGAATACAAAACAATTTTTTACTTTTTATTTTTTATTTTTTATTTTTTATTTGTTTTTTTTTCTATGTTATTGCTGTGTTTATTCTTATTTGCCATGTTATTTTTTAAAATCGCGATACTAATTATAATTTTACATCAGCCGCTGCATCTGTTTCATTCGCGCATAATTGTTTATTTTACGATGTAATACAATTGTATGATTTTGTTTATTTTGTTTAATTATCATTTTATTACACGGAAAAAAAAGAAAAGAAAAGTGAAAGAGAAAAGAGACGTTCTGAAAACGAATGAAGAGTAATAAATTTTTTATCGTTAAAAAAGCCATATGAAGTTCGGCGAATATCGTAACGCGCCATGCCAACTTTCATGATAAAATCATTGATATTTTATTTGGTTAATTAACCTCATAAATGAGTTTTCCCAAACTCGAGACCTAGCTAAATTGCTTTCTCGCATTCGAAAACGGTAAATTTAGCTGAATATATCAAAATCTTTAAGCCCGTTTTAAGATAAAATTAACAAGTATACAAGAATTATTCGTTTAATAATATAGTATTAATACATCTCTCTCTCTCTCTCTCTCTCTTTCTTCCTAAATATTTCTAAAAATACATTTCTAATAATAAATATATTGTCACACAAAATTAATTATTTTAATGTACCTAACATGTGTTGCACGTGGTTCTCATAAGATATGACTTAAAGAAATATTTTCCAAGTCCAACGAAAATATTATATTACTTATGAAGAATACTTGAATCCACATTCATAAATAATTCGATAAAAATTGAGAACCAATCTATCCATCGATATAATCGAATCGTTTACGCGAGTCTTATTTATGCGCACTTCGTCGATACTCTCTTGCTTTCTCTTTCTCTCTCTTCCTCTCTGTCTCCCATTTCTCAACCGATAGCTAGAAGCGCGAATTCATGAATTGGATTTTGGTAGTTCTATAGCTCAGCGTACCGGTTGCCTCGCTTCCGGCTACGAAAATACATTGCAACAGCCGTTGAAAGGAACGGAAAATAACTCGGGGCCGTACGATAATGCCGACTTTGGATCCTTGTTTCGTTTTCGAATTATACAGCGATGAAGGCACGATCCAATAGTTATATCTTTTCTCGGCAACGATTTCTCGTTTTCTTCTTGATATCCATCGTAACGAAAAGTATTCGAAATTCGATAAGAATTCCGAAAATATTATCGAACTTTTGATTCACTTCAACGCGTACATACATACATACATATATATATGTACGTATATTTATGAACTTTATATACACAAATGTATTAATATAATGACTATTTAATGAACTATAAACGTTTCTTTTCTATTAATATTTATTACTTTGATAATACTTGCAATAATATAATATTCGAATTTAATGGATACTTTTGGAAAAATTGATTATTATATAATGTTAGTTTAAAACATTGGTAGAGATGTATGATGAACGCGTATGGGAACAAAGTTGAGCGTCGAGAATTGTGGAAAGAAACAATCGAGGGACAGAAAAGCTGGTGCGAACAGACGGTAAAAACGTAAAACTGTGTTTCATCGTATCGTATGAACGTATGAGTGTCTAGGAGGTAGAAGACCGTGGTCGGTGAGCAAAGAGGAAAAGAAAGATGAGAGAGAGACAGAGACAGAGACAGAGACAGAGAGAGAGAGAGAGAGAGAGAGAGAGAGAGAGAGAGAGAGAGAGAGAGAGAACAAGAAGGGAAAAAAGTGAGAGGGGCTAAAACACGAGGAAAAAAGCTGAAACACTTCTCTTATCCGAAGTGGTAAGGCAACAACTGGAAGGAGGAAGAAGAGAAAGTGCTGTTCTGGATAAGCAGGAACTATGTGTGTTACCGCCGGACACAAAGTGCATTAGCGCTCTGCACTACGTCTAACCGGACACACAAAACCAATACGTCGCATTACTACTAAAACGAGCCTCTGAAAAGAAGAAAATTTCTCTAGAAAATTTTCGAAATTTCCAAAACTCGAGATAGGATCGATATTAGAATCGTTATAGATACTTGAACGTTAGTTCAATCATCCTTCTTATGATTACATTTTTTTGCTTAAGAAACAATCAATTATTATGTAGCCTATTATGTAGAAAATGAATTTTTTATATCGGTCAATCTCGAGCAGTACTATTAACGTGAAATAATAAAGGTAGAGTTTTATAAAGAAGATCGAATTAACTGTTACAAGAAAAGAAAAGAAAAGAAAACAAAACAAAAGAAAAACAAAAGGAAAAAGAAAAGCAAACATTTTGTACAATAGACGATTTTCAAATTATAATCTAATTCCAAGCAATAACGAATGGATTAAGATACCGAAAATATACAATACTGGTAATGATCTAGAAGGATGAAATTAGTTGGAAGAACTTACCGAGGTAGACTTACATTCTGGTTGAGAAACTCGAATTGAAGAAACGTTCGTCCACTTCGTGGTCTTTATCGTGATACGCGGAATAGCATGAAGTAGAACTGGTAGGGAATAGTATTGTAGTAGTAGAAGAAGAAGAAGAAGAAGAAGAACAAGAACAAGAAGAAGAAAAAAAGAGGAGGAAGAAGAGGAGGACGAAGAAGAAGAGGAGAATAGAAGGATGATAAGAGAGAAAGAGAGAGAGAGAGACAAGGGGTAGAGATGGTGATGGTGGTTGGAGAATGGCTGAAGAAGAAGAAGAAGAAGAAGAAGACACGGTTGAGGATAAGCAGAGAGCAACGCTGTAGCCGGACAGAGTGAATTATGGGACAATTAGTTCCGGCAGATATATAAGCTTCAGACTCGCTAGCGTATCCTTGTCTCTCTCTCTCTCTCTCTCTCTCTCTCTCTCTCTTTTTCTCTTAGATCCACTCTCACACACGTGAGCACGTTTTGTTTCTCTCCGTCCTCGTTCTTCTTCAGAATGAGAAGAAAAAGAAGCGAAGAAGAGTAGTAGGGGTCGGTCGGCTTTAAGGGACGCAGAGTACCGCGAAGCTTTACTTCGATGGCCGTGCATCCACCGAAAACTAAGAAAAGGGACTAGACGACTCATTAACCATCAACCCTCTTGGCGTTCTTTGTCTTTGCTACGCTTCTACTGTCTTCCTTTAACGTCTCTTTCCCTTGTAACATCTTTTTTCTTCTCTTCCTACCTTTTCCAACGGTCGAAGAGATTTTCTTTTAATTTATTCGATACTTCCTTTGTTCTATCTATCTATCTATCTATCTATCTATCTATCTATCTATCTATCTATCTATTACTGTTTACCCGAGTTTTCGAAATTTCACAAAACGACAAAAAATCTATGAAAAACGAAAACGCCTCGTCCCGATCATTTAACCACTGCCTACGTAGTTGATGAAAATTTGCTATCGCTTATTTCTTTAAAGAAAATGAAAACAATTATCGATGAATCAATCAAATTCGATCGACAATTAATCGAGAAGTCAAAATCGTTGGTAAATGAGATTTAATAGAGAAAATTGAGATAATTCGGGACGAATGTTATCGAGGGGAAAGAGATCCTTCCGTCCTAATATAATAAGATCTTCCTTCTCCTTTTCATGCTCGATCGAATTCATCCTGGATGGTTTCGAGCCTAGGGTGTCGCGTTATACGTCGTGGATGAAAGTCCTGTAAATCGAGAGAAATCACGGGACGTTTCTCCTATAAGAGAGATAAAGAGAGAAAGAGAACGAGTAGTAACGTCGAGTATCAGGGAGAGTATCATGGGGCTCAGGATAGAATGGTGTGGTATCAAGAATGCAAGAGTAAAGTAGAAGCGACAGTATCGATGCAAAAGGTGGTGAGGGGTGGATGGGTGGGGGGAGGGAGGGGTGGGACGCTTTCTGAGTGCCCCAGTGAACGTCTCATTCAATTATGCAAAGTCTGGGGATACCCGTCGGCCCGCAAGAGCCGAATTTCAACCGGCTTAGAACCGGGTTTATTTACGAAGCTCTTATGAGTGCACCGAAAGCTCACGACTTCCTTGTTTTCGCGAGCTCCTTTCTAACTTTATAGAAAAGATCGGCTATCTTCTCGAGCATGGATATAGTAGTTGGATAGGCGATGATAAAAAACTCAATTTCGTCTTAACGTTTTCTTTCTTCCTTTTTTTTTCCTTTGTTGTCTTCTTTTTTTTTCTTTTTTTCTTTTTCTCTCGAACAGACACGCGATAGCTCATGAAACTGTAAAGTGTAATCGAGCTTTTCCGTTTACGCGTAACGATCAATATTTGCGACGAAACGTTTCAACAAATTTACTTTTATTTCGGCTTCTCTTCTTCTCTTTTTTGTTTGGCTTTTCGAAATATCAGGTCGAATTCGAATATCGTCCGTTATTTCGTAGGGAAGTGGTCGATCATTGATTCATTCGTTCGCACGATCGAATCGAAAGAAAGCAAGTACAAGAATATCCAATGCCGTAATCGAAATCAAAATCCATAAAACGAAGCGTTTCAATCTCCAGAACGTGACGTCGGTCGAGCATCGGCGGTATTGGTTGCGGTTATCAGCATATAGAGAGAAGGCCAAAGGGCTGGCCCAACGAGGGGTAATTTTGAGAATATAACCCGAAAGCCAGGACTGCCGTTCAAGTATTTTCCATTTTCCGGCAAACGAACTTTGCCTCTCTCTCTCTCTCTCTCTCTCTCTCTCTATCGCTTTCTCTCTTTGTCGGTGGTTGGTTTCCGGCTCGGTGATTCAAAGCTGATATTACGTAGCACGAGATCGAGGGAGAGAGTAGGAGAATGAAAAAAAATATTAGGGCGAGCTACGTCCTCGTTGGAGAACCCGAATCGAGTAGTCTTTTCGTTCGTTCACGCACTCGAATTCGTTGCGGTCGATGGACCAACCGCTAGCAATGGTGACGGTGGTGATGACGATGGCGATGAAGGTAGATTTGCTGATTCGTTGGTAGATACGATTTCAGTGCTAATTCGCATAAACGGTCTAGCGTTTCGTTGTTTAACGAATAGAACGAGAAAGAGAAAGAGAAAGAGAGAGAGAGAGAGAGAGAGAGAGACAAAGAGTGAAAGAGGCATTTAACCGATGGCTAGGCTGTTGGGAAATCGTCTCTAATCAAATGGAACGGTTTGCCCAGTTTCCAACCGTTGCAAGATCGTCTGATAATCGAACGAACGAATTGTACGTACTACGTATGTTCACCCAGAGGTTTGTCCTTTCTACGATTATGGTCATGGAAAATGCTTCGGGCCCGTTGAAAGCTTCGTTCACGAGCGGATTTGCACGATTTCGATCAGATCCTAAACCCTACCTAAACGCGAAATCTCTCTGAGCTTTCCTTTTATTTATGACGACGAGAGTTTTCGTACGAATGACTTCGAATGATTTTATGAGAGAAATGTGACAAAAACAAAAAAAAAAAGAAAAAAGGGACAAGCCTGGAGGGAAAAAGCGTGCGAGCTCAACGTTAATTCACCTTCCGATGGTTTATTGTCCGGAGCTTTCAGTTTCAACGGCACATCCGTGCGAGACACTTTCTCATCGGTGTTAATTGCAATAATGTCGAATTAATTCTGTAAAAGCACGCGACGAGACACCCTCGTTTTCACAGTATGAAAGGGTGAAAAGCTGTTAAAGTCGAATGTTTATTCATTTTTTTTCTGTCTCTCTGTATGTGTTCTCTTTCTCTCTCTCTCTCTCTCTCTCTCTCGCGTAGACATTATCCTTCATTAGTTGATATTAACCTTTGTACACTCTTCCAGACTTTCTTTAATGCGAGATATTTTTAGAAAGTGAAAAAGACAGAGAGAGAGAGAGAGAGAGAGAGAGAGAGAGAGAGAGAGAGGGAGAGACGAAGAGAAAAAATGATACATCGTCATTTTAATATAATATACAATTGGATCGAAATATACAATGAAGTATTAGAAAGATCATTGATATTTTTTGATTACAAATTTTCAAATAAAATAGATTTATCCGTTTCCTCTTTTTCTCATTCCCTCTCTCTCTCTCTCTCTCTCTCTCTCTCGTCTTTCAAGTGCAACCTATACGTGTTTCATTGATGGCTATCGATTCATTCGAAACCACATTTGAAATCGTGTTAATTAAAACAATGTGAAAACGAACCGGTGTACCTATATCAATCTAATCTATTTGAATTGTAAAATACAGAATAATACAAAAGGATCCAATAGATTTTTTCTAGGATAATCGTTTAAAAATTTTCAATGTATAGTACGAGCCGCTAAAAAAAGTCGACATTTGATTAACGATCATACTTATTAAACAAACAATCTTCCTGCATCCGTCGACCGAATACGGTTTGTTTTTCTCTCTTTATTTTTTTGCTCGGATGATCCTTGGTGGTCCATTCTCTCTCTCTCTCTCTCTCTCTCTCCCTTTCTCTTTCTCTCTCTCTCTCTCTCTCTATTTCTTACTCTTTACGGATGGTTTCGTAGGCTTTCTCGAACGAACGGAAATAAAAGGGAAGGAAAGAAGAAAGGAAAGAAAAGCGAGCTCTTCTATCGTCATCGCAGAAATGTTCGAGGGTACGAAAGAGACGAAGAAGAGCGAAGAAAATCCGAAGGAAGAAAAACGCGGCTGGTGCCGCGTGGCGTGACTTCGGAGTGGCAATTAGAAGGATTAATGATTCTCCGTCTTGGGAGAGACTCCCCACTTTTCTCTCTCTCTCTCTCTCTCCCTTTCTCTTCTTTCTTACCTCTTCTTTTTTCTTTTTCGATCCGGTCGGCCTAGTTCTTCAATGTCTTCCTTGTACCAACCTCCTCCTACTCCTCTTCGTTTTCTTCTTCGTCTTCTTCGTCTTCTTCATCTTCATCTTCATCTTCATTCTCGTCGTCGTGGTCTTTGGTAGCATCTCAACGGACGAATAGACGAGCGCACGTGGAAGGAACGGCGCGTAAAAGAGCTCGACTTTGTCGCGATTAAACGAACCTCGTTCATGTCACGAGCCTCGTTTCTGATACACTCCTCTTCCTTTTTTTTTCTTTTTCTCTTCTTTGTTCTCTCTCTCTCTCTCTCTCTCTCTCTCTCTCTCTCTCTCTCTCTTCGTTTTTTTCTTTCTCTCTTTCTTTCTCTTTTTTTCCTGTTTCTATCTCTCTTTCTCTTTTTTCCTCTCTCTCTCTCTCTCTCTCTCTCTCTCTTTCTCTCTTTTTCTTTCTTACTTTATTCGCTTCTTGCATCGCACGACATCGTATGCAGCTTGTACCTTACATCTATGTACGTGGATAGCTTCATAAATCAACGTTCTATTCGTTTAACGTCTCGTTGAACGAGCGGCATCTTAGTTCCTTGATGACGTACACGTGTATACATTGTTTTTAAGATGTAGAAAAAGAGAAGAAGGAAGATGAGGCCTATATAACTTTCGTTTCGTTGGAAACACGCATAACGATTAATTTTTCTTTCTTTCCATCTTTTTTTCCCGTTTTCTTTCTCTTCTCTCTTTCCTCGTTCTTTTTGTTTTTTGTTCTCTCTTTTTTATTTTTCTTTTTTTTTTTTTTTCGTCGACTTAGGCGCTACGCTAGAATACTTTTTAAAGAATTTGTCTCGTTTTTGATAAATATCTTTCTATCGGGTTGGAATTTACGCTTGTTCGAAGCTTTAAATGCAGTATAACAGAATTTTTCTCCGCCTCGTGTATTTACTTTTTTCTCGTGCGTTTGAAATACACACAACGAATTACCGCGAATGTATTATTTATGCGACGAATGTGAAGAATGTACGGGATTGAAGCTGCAAGAAAGAAAAGTTACGTTGGAATTTCTCATTTAACTATTCAGCAGCACTATTCTTCGTAGACTTACATCGGTGATATATACTCGCCTTTGGATTTTTTATCTCTATGCAATCGTACGTTTTTCTATTTACGAGATTAAAATTACTTCGTTCCATTCTTCCTCTTCGAATCGGTGTACGTATGTATTCTCGTACAAAAATGGACGCACGAAAGAAAATTTATATAAGTTATGAAAAAATTGATGCTAACGAATATGGAGCATCGTAAGCACTCTCTTCTACGTATTTTTATCGATACACGTTCCGTTCACGCAAAACACATTATTTTATAAGCGCGTTAAAACGAATAAGTTAAACGAATATAATTCAAAAATCAAGCCGATATCGTTGTTAGAACAAAACTGCTCTTACCGTGAACGAGATCGCAAATATTGCGGTATTTATTCGTTTCTACGAGAATACATTCCTATGGTAAACATAGAACATGGTTGCTTCCTGCGTTAATCCAAAAATATTGTCGCGGCATATTGGCGATAAAGTCGAATACGCTTCTGGAGAGATAGATAGAGATAGAGAGAGAGAAAGAGAGAGAGAGAGAATTTTCGAGCTTTTATCGTTATTTCTGAACAGAAGAATATAGGAGTATACATATATATTATAAATTAGAACGCGATTAAATATAAAAAACTATAAAGTTTCTTTGAAGAGAGAGAAAGACAATAAAATTTTTCTCGGGAACTTATAACGCTTGACATTTAGCAGAATTTTTTTCAAAAAAGAAAAAAAAAAGAAAGACAAAAGAGAAAGAGAAAGATAGGAAAAATCTTCGTATTCTCATTTGTAAATAATTACAAATCTTTCTAGCGTTTACTCCGATAGGAAATATGAACTGAAAATATTTTTGTAGTTTGTTTAAAAAACAAAATAAGTATAAAAAAGATAAACATAAATTCGTACAAAGTATGTAAATTATTACACTAAGATGTATTGGCCATATCCCGTTAACAAGATTCGTTTCTCTTCTCTCTCTCTCTCTCTCTCTCTCTCTCTTATAGCTCGTTTCAGTCTCGTTTTTACGCTTGCTCGAATCTACTTGCTTGGACCGGAGACAGGAACGACGAGACGGAGACGACGGCTTTCACGGTTCCGTAAAGCGAGTCGAGAGACGTCTCTGTTAGCAAGCGAAGGCCAACTTCGTCGAGACGAGAGAAGGCTTTTGCTGGAACGTGGTGACGCCAGCGTGACGACCGATGGATGATGCATCCTGGACGTCTCATTTTGCGACAATATTTCCGGAATGAAATTTTGCATGCCGGAAAACTTCGCTGGGCAATTTCGTGGGAACAATAAAGTTTTTCTATAATACAAAAATCGAATCGTACAATCGCATGTACTATTCGAACAAAATTTCAATGAAATAATCAATTAATAACTATCAAACATCGCGAGAAATCAATAATTTCTTTCGTCGGTCGAAACCATTTTTATTTTTTTATTCTCTTTTTTGATAATTCATTCACTTTGATCGAAATGTTCGTTCATCAAATGGCTTTCGTACAACGTATAAAGATACCTTATTCCACGAATAAACCTTTCCCTTTCGCTTTCCCAACGATTTTATGAAAAGGAGAAGAAAATAAAACGAAAAAGAAAGAAAAAGAGAGATAGCAGTTGAGTTCGAGGATGGTGCGGTGGGGGAGTCAAGAAAGAAGAGTCAAGAAGTTCGCTCATCTACGCATAATAAAACCGTGATTGTACTCTTCAACGAACAAAACGATTCTCTGGCAAGCACATATACATGTCTTACGAACGATCCACAAAACAGAATGCTCGTTTGCTACACCTACGCGTATCTGAGGGAGTACGAGGGTGAATGAGAGAGATAAAGAGAGAGAAAGAGAGAGAGAGAGAGAGAGAGAAGAGTGAAAAGAGGAACCGCGTGGCGGATACAGAAATGAGCGGCATTTTGTAAGAGAAGGAACGAAGAAAACATTTAAATTGTAAGGAATGAGACGGCTACCGGATTGTATATGCTTCGTCGACACTGATGTGGCCACGACAGCTGGACCAGCTTCAACCGCAGTGCCATCCGATTTTCTCTCTCTCTCTCTCTCTCTCTTTTTCTTTCTGTATCTCTTTCTTTCTTTCTCTTTCTCTCTCTTTTTCTCTTTCGGTACATCGACGACATCTTTCTCGATCCCTCTCTCTGTGTTCCGTATTTCCTCTTTTTCTTTCTCTCTCTCTCTCTCTTTCTATCTTTCTATCTTTCTATCTTACCCTCTCTATCTTGTCTCTTGCGTTTCCCTCGCGTGCAAGCTAAACACGATCATTTATATCGGTGAACTCGTAACTGTCGGCCACCGGCACTGTGATTTACGTACTCTACTGAGAAAGAGATGGCTGAAGAGCGACTAAACTGACGCGAGAATCGAGGGAAGTTTTCTCTTTCTTTACAAGCATACGGTTGTTATTATCTTCTTTTTTCTTTTTCTTCTCCTTTTTTTTTTATTTGTTTTTTCGTTTTTATCTATTTTAATGGGTTATTATGGGAGAATAACGGAGTCATCCAAGCTCCAATTCATTACGGTCAGAACAAATTAAATCTATGATTTAATGTACGTTCGTTGATAAATCGATGATAAAATGTTGTGTTAAAATCCACGATATTACGAATAACGGACGATTCGACGATTATTATTTCAGGGAAGGAAAATAAAAGATAATATTATATTCTTTTTTGACGAGCCTTAATATTAAAACTCAATATTTCGAATAACGTTTCGATGATGATTATTTCGTGGAAGGAAAATAAAAAATATTTCATATTTTTGACGAACATCGATACTAAAAATCAAAGTTACTTTTAGTACGTTATAAAGTTTCACCTTTCCGATGTTCCTCCCACCCATTCTCTCGAAGGTAAAACCCTCCCGGTTGGTTTTCCTCTCTCAGCGTTCTATTTTTACCTCCGGACAAATTCCCGACGCGTCAGGCTCACCCTTTTGCACCAGAACTCGCGACCGTCTCGCATACTCGCCGCTTAATAACGTATATCCAAGCTTCCGACTAGGACGTGCAATGTAAGTATATATATATATATATATATATATATATATATTATTATACGTAGATACATATATCTACGTATATACTTATACATACGCGACATAGTCAGATATGTAAAATGCATATATATATAAATACATATCTATTTATATATATTATAGATAGATACATATATCTACGTATATACTTATACATACGTGACGGAGTTAGATATGTAAAATGCATACATATATTGCTAACAGTGAATATGTATATATATATACATATATGTATATATAGATCATGGCGCTTAGAGTTTCATTTAGCAGACGCTTGTACTCGAATTTTGCAGTCTATGACAAAACGACGATGAGAAGAAGGGATGGAGCAGTACGATCGGAGCAAAGCACGGTGGCGCTTCGATGATGCGCGTAGTACGTCTCTAGCGGGTAAGCTTTCGTCCCTTCTTGAAACGCGTCGGTCGAGCTCGGTAAACTGTCGTTTGCTGTCGCTGACACTGCGAGCTAAATATACTTCGTCGACAGTAACAGAAAACGGAGTGAGAAAGAGATAAAGAGAGAACGATTCTAACTCTCTCACTTATTCTATATATCTGTCTCGTTTTAACCTTTTACCCTGTTCTCTACACGTTTCTATCTACGTAAGGGACGAAACTCTCTCTCTCTCTCTCTCTCTCATTTTCTCTTTGCTGACAGCAACGTGGACCTTCACGTTCGGTTTCTGTAAGTCCTTGTGGTTGAATCAGATGACTGGTTGGACGAGATATCGCATTTCTCGACTCGCTGTCCTCTCGTACAACCCTTCTCCCACTCTCCTCTTTCTCTCTCTCTCTCTCTCTCTCTCTCATCTATCTATCTAGCCATCTATCTCCTGTTTCAAATAATTATTCGCAGCTTGTAGATATTCTCGTCGCATCGTACAAAATCGTCCCATTTCTTCTTGACTCTTAATCATTAATTATTAAAAGACTGATCGATTCTTTATCAAGTAATATATAATAATTCGATAGAAACTAACGAAAAATATTGATCGGTATTGCGACGTAATTATAAATATTTTCTATAGACGGAAATTGTAAAAATAATGATAAAATCGTGTAAAAATGGTTGTTGAAGTTTTATTGAATATCATTCGTACGTATGTACGATAACGGGAGGAAACAACAACGGTTCTGTATAATTAAGCTGACAAGGTTTAACGACGTACAAGCTGGTAGCACTAGAAACCGCGGTGTGAGCCTTGGAACAATGCGAATGTGTGGGACACGTTGAACGACGCGACGAGTGGACCGATGAGAACGAACTTGTCTCTCGCGTGTCGCGCCGAAATATACTCTTCTCTTGTCGTTCGTCGCTATTATTTCCCCTTCTATCTATCTATCTATGTATGTATGTGTATATGTGTGTTTATCTATAGATTTATATATAAACAGATATGCCTACATAAGCTCAACATTACATACATTATACGTATTCACTTCGTACGACCTCCATACGTTCTTCACGAAAACAAAGTTTCTTGATATCAACAAAGCCTATCTTCCGAACATTATAATTCTATTATCGCCCAAACTCAGTCTCATTCTGTTGTCTATCGTCGAAGCGTAAACGCAGATATATAACGTCTACAAATTTTTCGATTTTTGTACCGGCTAATACGATGTTCTACGAATCATTATCGTAGTTCATTCATAGTACGATTCATACGAATTTATTCCTCGTAATATTAAAATTTTTGTTAAACGACACGTATTATCGTTATTATTATCGTTTATTTTCTAATTACCAAATAGAACGCAAAAGGGAACGTATTAAGATGGATTCGAACGAAATTGACGTAGGTAAGTCTTTTATATTTTATTATTGGATGATAATAATAATCACGTTGAAAAAGAAAAGGGAAAAGAAAGTGTAGACGCTTATAGAAAGCGATATTAGAAATATAAATAAACTTTGAAAACTTATTATATGCAATGAATACATGACGAACAACAAACAGGTATGTAATTATGTATTCACGTAAGAAGCAAGAGCGGTTTCCTCTCAAAGGGTAACGATAGAGAGAAGGAAGTCTTTGAGGAGAGAACTCAATCGATTCCCTTTATAGATTGAAGGACAAATTGATGCGTCGAGTAGTGGGATCATTAAATTTAACGACGTGTTTACGGAGCCAGTTAATTCGCGTTATGTTCGTAAGTTATCGTAAGGTACTTATGTACGTTTAGAACGATGCTTGTAAAGGTAGATCCTTGGAAGATTGATATATTTATCGATAGACCTTGTCCCAAGATGGTTTCAATCGGAAACGAAGATGCGCTCGAGCGTTCACGTTGCGCATGCAATCTACTGGTATCGCTTTGAGATGCCCCGAGGTCAGAAGTAAATAAACGATGAGATGTCGATGCATAGCTGTTCCTCTCTCTCTCTCTCTCTCTCTCTCTCTCTCTCTCTCTCTCTCTCTCTCTCTCTCTCTCTTTCTCTGTCTCTTGCTTCGTTCGGTATATATGACGTAGCAATTCGAAAGCACAGCACCAGTAGCACCGGTATTCAACATCGATGTCAGCATCGCTACCAAGAGCAATGCCAGCGGGCATTGCCGGATAAACTCTCCGTAGCTCGATTATATACTCGATCGAAATTTAGAGAATAGTGTCAACCATGTGGGAAATGTCACAAATCCTACTCTTTTTTTTTTTCTTATTTGTATATTCTTTTGTATTCTTTTATCTCGTTCTTTCGACTAGATAGGAAAATTTGTTGCCGTAACAGCGTCAACCTTGTTACTTTAATTTAAAAACTAAGCATATTTTCAGTATATTTTACGAATCGTAAATTTAAGTCGTGAGAGTGTTTGTAAGTTACGTTACAAATCATGTTATATGTATATATATATATATATATATATATATATATATATATATATATATATGTATTTACTCGTGATCGTTGTAATTAGTATTGATGATTGTATCTGAAAAGCGATTTTGAAAGAATTTTGAATAATTTTTTTTTCGTGAAAATGATTATTACGAACGTTAAATAAAAGTAATGGCTAAAAATAGTTTCGTCACTTGTTTAAAACATATCATCAATTCTAATAACGTGAAAATGTCGACAGAACATTTCCGACAAATGATAGTCGTATTCGTGCTTTGGTTTCTGAATTTTGGACGCGATTTGACGTAATTTGTCGCGTCACTGGCACTGCGTTTGTATCCTATTGTCGTCGGTGATAAAGCAATGTATTCACTCCGAGAGAGTGAGATTACGTAGCACCGTAGCACGTAAATTGGATGTTAGATATCATGCGTACAGGTACGCACGGCTAGCATCTACATATGTATTGGAAATTAAATGTAGATCTGAGCATAGACATCAAGAAAGATTTCGTTGGTGTTCGTTCAACGATATAATAGAAAATAATTCGTACTTTCTATCGAATATATTATTTCTTAATATTAAAATTACTTTCTCGTGAAACGTTATTGAAAAAATTAGCAAAACACCATTGTTTACCTTTTTTCTTTCTTTTTTCTTTTTTCAGATTAAGGACATCAACCTGAGCAGAGGAAAAAAAAGAAGGTGTATCGAGGAAGTAACAAAACACAAGGTAACGTTTCGTATTTGACGATCTGGGTTGACCATTTATCATTTTCCTAATTTCGTCGAAAGAAGTTCGTCGTTCGTTCTTACGTTTTTGGGTTGAATGGGGTGGGTAGGAAAGGAGGACGAAGGGAACCTTAGCTCCAAGTTTTTAAGGAGTAAGTTCGGCTTGTAGAAAAATTTCCAACGACGGCGTAGCATGTGATTAACCAGGAAAAAGCGGTCGTTAGCGGCATCGGTGGCTTATTGTTAGTAAAGGAACGAATAACCATGCCGCTTTCTGAAAGTTACCATCGAGCGTCTTGGCGGAAACTTTGCTGTGCTAACATTTTTAGTCATACCTTTTTTTCCATTTCAAGGCGTCTCTCTGTATACCACGAAAAGTTCAAGTAGATACGAAAACTTTAGCCGAGCACTTCGGTTGTGCCATGGAACGTCGCATCTACAATTTCCCGTTAGCTCCGAACCCGAAGCTTTCTTTCTCTCGTAGAAAAAAAAAGAATCTTATGTGCGACGTAGTAAACGTCGTCTTTCAAAATCTTTCTTATAGGACGACGTAACGTCTCGACATGTAAAACTAGCTAGTACACGTAGAGATTTAATTCTATAGGCACGATTACGTACATTTAATATAAGAAAAAGAATATGTGTGAGCGTACGTTCGTGTATATGTATATATATATATATATATATATATATATATATATATATATATATATATACGAAGATAAACAAAACAACATTTCTAGGCAAGACAAATAAATCGCAATAGGATCGCGAGATGTTTCCTTAACGTTATTTACATATTTTTCTTACACATATTTCTTACACAAATTTCTTACGTTTGATTTTCTTCACTTTTGATTTTCCATACATGTGTACATGTGTATACTATATCGACACGATAAAAAAAGAAGGTTACAGGAGTAATCAAATAGATTCGTTAAATCGAAGGACAAACAACAAATCGAGGCGCAAAATTCTGTCCGTCTTTCAGAAAACAAAGACTGAAGGATTTCTCGAAAGAAGAAGGACGTTCACGATTCGTTTCTATTCTTACCATCCTACAACGATGTTTCCTTTTCTACGAATCTCTCTTTTTCTCTATCTCAATCTTTATCTCTATCCTCTTTCTATCTCTCTCTCTCTCTTCTAAGACTTCATCGCTTAGTTTATAGAAAAATAGTATGTTTCCGTCCGTAGAAAATATCGAAACGTCATACAATTGAATCCACGTTTCATAAAGAAGAAATAAAAAGAAATAGGAAAGAAGGGTGAAAGAAGAAGCGTAAGAAGGAGATATGGAGAGAGACAGAGAGAGAGACAGAGAGAGAGAGAGAGAGAGAGAGAGAGAGATAGAGGACAATGAAGATCGTCGCGGTGGCTGGCGACGAGCGGGAAGTAATAAAACGAGAAACGCGGTAGGATTCGAAATTTCTCTTCATTACCGAGAAACCGGCATTGTTCTTTACCGGCGAAAAATGGAAGTAGAAAAATGGCGATGTACGTTTCCTCTTCGGTACACTTCCGACCTCGCTACGAAAGAATGGAAGGTGAAAAAAGAAAGTTGCTGTTACGCCGTGCGGATCTCTTTGAAGGAATGAAGAGAAAAAAGAAGAAAAGACAGGGAGAAAGAGAGAAAAGGAGAAGAAGGAAAAAAGTACAGAAAGAATGGAGAAGGGTTGTAGCAATGGTTTTGTTATGGCGACGATGGTTGGTGTTGGTGGTTGGACTAACGAAAAAGTGAACTACGGTGACTGCTTTCGGAGTAGAAACGTTCGTGACCTCACGCAATTTTCATTGTCGAAATGTCGTGGTTTCTCTGTTCGTGTAAAAAGAAATCCTGAGAATCGAGTAAAAAGGTGACGATGGTGATGTAGCTGCTTAGCATTGCGATAATGTTTGTGTTCGACGATGAGAGTGAGTGAAAGTAAATAAGTACTTACTCGGTTAAAACGATCTTTGGTAATTAAAAACTGACTAATTTTATCGAGGCGAGTTATTTTTTTCCGCTTGAACGCACACTCTTATTGTTATGCAAGTCAATAAAATTGATTAGTCAGTCGATTAACGTGGAGAGATCTTCAATTTTATAGGAAAATTGTTTTGAGAAAGAAATTGCGTGGAAAAGGATCAAGAAAGGTTCGATAATGTACGTTCAACCACGTTTGTTGAGAATTATAGTACATGTATACTTATTATTAATATATATTTATCTATCTATCTATCTATCCATATATATATATATACATATATATATGTATGTATGTATGTATGTATGTATAATGTCTCGCGCAATTGGAATAGACTGTATTTCCTAAACGATTGAAAATAGAAAAAAAATGTTACAAATCAAAGTTAAATGGTATTAGAAGGTATATACATACGTAAATAATCCTATGTACTTTCGTGCATCGGTGCATTAGAAAAATGCAAATACACCTTTTTTTCAATGGAAAGCTATATTTATAACTGCACCAAGTCGATGCAGTCTTTTTATATTTCACATAAAATTGTTAACATACTTATGCCTTAAACCCATACGTTCAGAAGTTATTGCCGTGATATTACCCGTTCATTAACAATTGGCGACAGGCATAAATAATTCAGAAAAATTTAACTACGATAACTTCCTAACTGTAAGAGTGTATAAAATTATTCGCATATTATGCACCATCTGATACCATTTTACTCCGACCTATAACATTTTTATCTACTTTCAATCGTTTAGAGCATACAATTTATCATTATATACGTACATACATATATAATATGATACTACCGATAAAAGAAATACATAATATATCAACGAGAAATGATGTTTCTCTCCCTCTCGCAATACATATATTTACAAATACGAGTATAATCATCGTTATGGACATTTGAGAATAAGTTAACCGTTTCTACGTTGAAAGCTCAGCTTTTCGTTCGACGTCGTATCGACGCTCGAATCGAAGTTATCGAAGGAGTTACGGCTTATAACTTGCCAACATCGTTTCCCGCTTCGTCGAGCAATTACGTGATCGATATCGCGTGCGTTTTCGATGAATAACGTGGCACGATGCATAAGCCGCGTGTTAAACGCGTAAGAATCAAGGGAGAATAAAGAGAGAGAGAGAGAGAAAAAACGACAAAGAAGAAGAAAAAGAAGAAAAAGAAGAAAAAGAAGAAGAGGAAGAATGAGAAACCGTACAACAGTTTTCCATCCTTTTTTTATATATATATATATTTTTTCGTTGTCTGATGAACATCGTGTAAAAGGAAAAAAGGACTTCGTGACAGGGAGAGGACTAGAATAACAACATGCTGTGTCGACTTCTTTCCGAAGGAGTTCTAAGAAGCGTGATCGAGGGACCACCGGGGGATAAAGGTCTCGTTGTACCTGAAGTGTCACTTCAACCGGCGAACCGTCGACCAACTCGAAGCGTCGATTACCTTCTTCTATGGACTCACTGTTTCCCTATCGACTTGTATGTATCCTCTTTGCTTTCTTTTCTTTCGATTTCGACGCTGCTATACACGACGAACACAAACGTCCCTCGTAAAAACATCTCACCTTGACGAGACTCATTGTTAAAAAGAGAAAACTCCTGATCGATTCGTTAACTTACCAGTTAACGGACAGTTACAACCTTCCTTTCTAATAACTATATATATATATATTTTTTTTATTGACAGGTTCGTTAGAAATGTCAGACATAATTTTATTTATTTAAACATGTCACAATGCTAATTAGAATTAATTAACAGGTTCGTGCGAACGTATTGTGAATTCGATCTTTCACGATACGTTTGAACTCGCATGATATAAGTAATTTATTTCAAATATTTCGACGATATCAAACGTTCAATTATTTTTTTATTTCTATCATTTCTGAGTATCATAGTAGGAAGAATATCGCACGATATTTATCAATAAATACGAGTATATTATGTGAACTACGATAACAAACGTTCGTTCGAATAATATATCTTGCGAGTAAAGAAAGAGAGAGAGAGAAAGAGGGAGAAAAAGAGAGAGAGAGAGAGATAGAGAAAAATATACTAGATAGACTAAGAGGACAGAAAAGTAACAAAGCGAGAATCGATCTGATAAGCGTCGATGTCGACTATGATAACAATAGTGTGTTTCGAAGAAAGAAGTCGCGTGTGGTTAACAAGTCGACCTACTTGTGTATATACGTGTAATGTATACATCGAAACATGCGTTTTTTCTCTCTGTCTGTCTCTCTCTCTCTCTCTCTCTCTCTCTTTATTTCTCAAAGGTACAAGAAATCATGGGAATCTCTCTTTCTATTTCATCTATCAAATCTCCGCGAACGAACCACGCTTCTCCGTTTTTTCCTCCCTCTTTTCATCGAGGTAGCTTTAACATCGTTATTTAGTTAGCTCTTTTTTATATCTTCCTACGTCTGTCATTCGACGAAAAGAGGGTGGCAGAGAGGGGTGTAGAAAAAAAAGAAAACAAGAAAAAAGAAAAGAAAAGAAAAGAAAAGAAAGGAAACGTTGACGTTAGAAGAAACGTCTCGTCGCAGAATCTCGTTACTACGTTCGGTATCTACTTCGTTGTTCGAAAAGTAGGCGGTTCGTAAGGGTAGAAAAGGAAGGGGAGGGTTGGGCGAGAAAGTAGAGGAATGAAAGAGGCTTCTTTTGATCTCGACTTAAGGACATTAAAATCGTTCGCTTCGTCTGCCCATGTTGATTCGCGACGTTCATGTTTCTCTCTTCTTCTATTTCACCAGTATGATTTTCTCCTTCGGGCTACGGATTTTATCCTTACGATATGCTTTCAATTCACCGATCAAATACCTCTCTCTTTCTCTCTCTCTCTCTCTTCCCTCCTTCACTCTCTTTCGTTCATGCGAATAAGGAAACAATAACAGAGTTGGTATTGTTAAAGTTTCATCATTATTTACACGGATTCTCGCTTCTATTCGCATGATATCTATTATACATACATACGTATATACATGTATATATATATATATATATACATATATATATGCTGTGTGGTTGTGTGTGTGTATATATATATGTATACGGATTTTTCTCTTTCGACTACTTGTTCATTCACATTGTACGTTTCATTTTCTCTCTCTCTCTCTCTCTCTCTCTCTCTCTCTCTCTCTCTCTCTCTCTCTATTTCTCTGTTATACATAGTTATACACACGTATTCTCCATTTTCACCTTGTTACGGGTAACAAGGAAATAATGGTATAATGATGCTTTCGAGTTACGATTTTACCGAGCGAAACGTTCTCTAAACACAAGATCATTGTTGTAATAATTAAAGCATTCTGATCGTCGTCTCTTCTGTAGGATGCTAAGTATTGTATTAACAATACGAAGCAGCTTTTGCGAATCGTGAACGAACGTGGATGTATTAACGTATCTATCTGTGTGCGATGAATACATACATATGTATATCGTAGTCGCCATTGTTCTTCACGTATTTCAACGAGAAAGATTTTGCACGTCGACGAGCAAGACACGCTTCGTTTCCAAGCGACTCTTTTATTTTTTAAGAGATAGAGAAAGAGAGAGAGAAAAAAGAGAGAGAGAGAGAGATTCCAAGACACTCTCTCGGTATGCTGGACAAAAATTACGTGTTCGTTGAGCTCATTAATTTAGTTTCTCTCTTTTTCACGTTTGTATAAGATAAAGAGACTACGGGAGATCAAAAGAAGAATTACTTTTCAGACGACATGCGCGAAGACTCAACGGACTATCTTCGTGGTTTGTTTTCAAAGTATTTTCAAGAATTCACGTAGTTTAATTGTATTTCGTGAAGATTGCGTTTTGTCAAGGGCATAAACGAAGAGAGAAAGAAAGATATGGAAATTACATTCGGATTTTCATTTAAAATCTTTTATGTTTCACGATTACGAGATATGTATGTATATATATATTTTTTCTTTTTTGTAATACGTATTCTGATTTATAGAATCTTTGATCAAGATATAACTTTGATATCGTAACTATGTATTTGAGTTAAACGTTTCTTAAACATCGCTGAAATATCATATATACTATCGTTATTGATCGTTTATGAAATTATTGACGAATTATTAGATACGAAAAGTATTATAACGTATCGTTCGATTGAACGATTCAAATAAGTTATATATCAATGAACGATTCGGAAAGAATTGATTTATCTGAAAATACGAGCCCAGACGGATAGAAAAACTTTCGTCTGTCTCATCTCAATCGACACTTCCATTTGCTGCATAAACACGAGACCACACGAGCATACACTTTCGTCGGTATTTCTCGAACTAATCCAAATTTATAATACGCCCGGTAGCGTGTGAATTAATATTTGCAGTGGGCGCGGGCAACACTATTGGAATAACACATACACAGAGAGAGCGAGAGAGAGAGAGAGAGAGAGAGAGAGAGAGAGAGAGAGAGAGAGAGAGATGAAATTCGAAATGGTTGGTAGATATGGATAAGAGAAGAACGTTGAGAGAAAGAAAAAGATAGAAAATGAATGAGAAAAAAAGAGAAAGAGAAAGAGAAAGAGAGAGAGAGTCTTTCGTCGTCATTTAATGTCCACCCTTTTCGACGGACTCGTAAAACAATAAAACGACTTTTCGTATGCATTCGCGAAACGAACCTCGTCACGATAGGTTCGTGCAAACGCGATCTGTCTGATTCTACGAGCTTGAGTGGGTGCGCGCGCGTGTGCTTGCCTACGTGTCCTACGTTACATTTACATACACATACATATATCTAGGTACGTACAAATACGTTAGGGAACGTGTGGCTACGTGTTTCTCGTTCCATTTCGTGCGACGAGTTTCTATCTTCGATCGATTCGGTTCGCTTAGGGAGAGTAGCCGGAAGGGGCACGCGATTAAATAACGTATCTCTGCGTATAAATAGAATTATCCTGACAGCCTGCGAGTTCTCGCACCTTTATTTACCGTCCCGTTCTTCGTTGGGATATCAAAAAGAAAAAAGGAGAAAAAGGAAAGTCGCGGCCTTTTCGTTCCTCGAGAATCCTCAAAAAATAAACTAACGTGTTTCTTTCACGCGCTTTGTTCGAACTTTGTGAAACTCAAATAAAATTGCAAATAAAAAAAAAACTCGTAAAATAGATAAGAGAGAGAGAGAGAGAGAGGGAGAGAGAAAGAGAGAGAGGAAAAGGAGAAAAGAAAAAAAAGAAAATAGAAAGAAAAAGGATTGCTCAAGAATTTAATGGATATACGCAAGACCCTAAGTTCTACTTGCTCGTAATCATTCGTTATGTACGTAAATGCCATTGTACTGGACGAGAAGGTAAACCAATGGTTTTCTCTCTCTCTCTCTCTCTCTCTCTCTCTCTTTCTCTTTCTCTCTTTCTCTCTCTGTTTGAAATCACAAAGTAACGATGAAAATAGAAACGATCGATGATTCCTAGATTTTCTTTTACGTGGACTTTGAGACGATTTGTGACAACGCTTTCTGGTGACGCGTTTCTATGCTCGATCAAGTATTCTTACGCCTATAGAAACGTCATTATAACGTGGAGGTCGTTCGTATACGTAGGTATATACGTTGTCTATAGTACGTGGATGTTGACCTTTCGAATCGGACGGATGTTATGCATATTAGCTGTTCTCGTTTGTTCGAACTTCCCTTTTCTTCTCTCTCTCTCTTTTTTTCTTTCTCTCTTTTTCTTTTTCTCTTCTTCTATCTTTCCTTTTTTTCAGTTTTTTATTTTAGTTTTTGTTTTGTTTTTTCTTTTACTTGTTTTCATTCTTTTTCTCCTATTCTCTCTTTCTCTCTCTCTCTCTCTCTCTCTCCCTCTCTCTCTCTTTGTCGACATAACGACCGACTAAACTTTTCACGAGGAACACCACCGTACATCGAGTTTCTGTATGCGAAATTTCAAACAAATTATATCTGCTAGAGTGAAACGCAGTCGGTGAGGTCACGAGGATTCAGGCACCGACGGCTGTGGTCGAATAAAGCTTGCATAAGAGGGAAATAGAAATCGTTACGAATTACCAGACCAGAAACGAATTGATTATTTCTCGTTATATTAACAACCATGTCATGCGATCTAAATAGAATAGAATATTTTCGATAAAGCTTTTTCGTAGCGCTTTTTTCGCGTAGCCTTTCTTTTTCTCTTTCTATATTTAATATATTTTCACGCACGACTACGATCAAAATAAATTCGATATTCAGGGAAGAATGAAAAAAAGACAAGAAAAAAAAAAGGAGAAAGTTAAGAGAAGTGTTCGTTCATTTTAGAAATTCTTTCGAAAGTATTCTCTTAAAAACATTCGCGATCGTGTATCATCGTGTAATGTAAGCCAAACAACGATCGCAAATTTACGAGATGTCGTATGGGATTTTTCTCTTTTTTATCGTTTTGTTTCCTCGTTACGAATGAAAGCAATCTTTTCTCGAGATTTTCCTGATGATTAACGATTTCCATTTTTTTTTTTTTTTTTTTTATAACGATCATGTTTTTTCCCTCTTCAGCGCGACATTTTTATTACGTCAATGAAATGAATGAAAATTCGAAAAGAGAAAGAGAAACAGGGAATAAGGTAGAAGGAAAGAAAAATAGTAGCGAGAGATAGGCTATCGTAAGCGTATTAATCGAAAATGACATTCCAACGAGGTCATTCCTTTCGTGAGACGACAATTCAAGTACTTAGTTACTTACTTTCGGAACGGTCTTGGTCTTGAGAGATAGAAGATCCTACTGTTATCTCGTTCCGTATAATTAACAAGAAACGTATAAGGTAAGAAGTTCGGATCGGTCCTTAAGAGCGATTAAGGTAGCGATCGGTTAATCGATCGAAGAGCTAAAAGTCGCGACTTTATGGCTAATTAGATTCTATTGTAGTTTTAACTAATAAATTTCAAGTATGCCGAGAAAGACGAGACGAGGAACGAGGTAAGAGAAGGCACTTGCTGATCGTACGAATTTACTTTATTCGTTTAATAAACGTGTTTGCTCGTTTTATCTTTGTTTTGTTCGTTGGGATCTCTGTTGTAAGAAATAATGAATTTTATGTTATCTTTGATAGAGTAATAGATCGAGGATTGAAAACATGTTTGATCAAAAATCGTTCGATCGATAAGATCGTTTTTATAACAAAAAGAGGGATATGTATATTTAACGTAGTTAACAGCTACAGACCTCAATTTTCCTTATTTCTTGTAAACAATAGAGTTTTATTGAATGTTCCTCTATTAAGATAATCGTGTAGAATTGATAGAGAGACAGTAATAAACGTTAATAACGTCCATACGACAGGATGCGTATAACATAGATGCGTTTTCATATTCATAGACGAACTAATTTACTCGGATTGTATATTGTGCATCGACACTCATGATCTCTCCCGTACTCTGGTTCGATTCGAAGTAGCCTTTGGAATATCCATCAGTCGAAACATCAACGGTAGAACCGGCAGCACCCTCAATCGGAAACAGAACATTAAGTACAATCAATGATCTCGTATTCCGAACATTTCGAATGGACGATCAATTATGCAAATGATCGTTTCGGACGTGACCCATGGCGGTCGACACGAAACGTTGCGTCAGGTGGTACGAAACGTATGGCATATGCTAGTAATGTTCTCTACGTTTTATTCCTTCCAGGACTTACGATTCTGTCTATTCGTCAGGCTCCTATCCTCGTATTTATCATGTTTTGTTTCTTTTTTTGTTTTATTTTATTTCATTTCTCACATTTGTAAACTTTGATTTAAGACTCTACTTTTATTTTACATACTCGTTGCATTCATCGTTCCGCAATATTCTCAATCTTTGAGAAAACAAATTAATCACTGGAATTATATTAAACTATTAGGAATATCGAACACGGAGATTTCTAAAGTGGGTCGACGTGGAAACTATTAGAAAAGCTTTCGAGTGTTCCCAACAACAACGTGTAGTAGTTATCTTCTTCAAACGAACCGCTAATCGGTAATCAACAAAACGCTCGCTCGATACCAAACACGGTCTTAAACGTTTCAGAAACGAGCTCCGTCGTGCGTGAAACCTGCTCCGAGCCGTAACACGTGCGTTGGGTTAAATAAGTTTTCATTCGAAACAGGTTGGGCGTTATCTTAAGGAGGAAGTGAGTCTTTTGGGGGAAAGCTTTAAAGATTTCGTCCTCGGTTAACTCCTATCTTTTTTCTTTTTTATTTCAGAGAGAGAGAGAGAAAGTAGTAAAAAAAAAAAAAAAGAAAGAAAGAGAGAGAGAAAAAGAGAAAAAGAAAAAAAGTGAAAAAGAACGAGGACAGTTTCGAAGGAATATTCTCGAGATTGAAGAAGAGGGAGAAAAAGGAGGGGGGAGAAAAGGGGAGGAAGTGAAAACGATATCTCAAGGACCGTCGAGAGTTTACTCGGGCGATCATTTGAAAAGGATGCAAGTGGATTATCCACGTTCTCACTAGAACGATCGTCGATCGTTCAACGTCCCAACTAACCCCCGGAGCCGACGGCAGTGCGCAATTAATTATGCCAATTGATCGAGTGGGTATCGGTCCCGTACGGCCATGCATGTTAATGTGCGAAAGGACATCTGTTTCCCTTCCCCGTTTACTCCTCATCTAGGAATCTTCTCTATGCGCGACGTTTACACGAGTGTGACACACGTATATCTATGGGGGGAGGGGATGGACCCATAGGCGTCTATTTTTCGTTGTTACGTCGAAGTTACCTATTCTTTTTTTCTTGTTTTCATTTTTCTTCTTTTTTTCTCTCTTTTTTTCTACACTTTTTTTTCTAGTTATATCGTACCGAATTGAAAACAAGGACGGTCAAATTGATGGCGAACGATGTTTTTTTCAAATGAATCCGTAACGCGTTTAAAAAAAGTATTTCGAGAAACATGAAGAGAGAGGGAAAGTGAGAGGGAGATCGAATGAAACTAGAGATTGGATCGATAGAAGAGAGATATCAATTTAAATGATATTTTCAGAACTACAATTATTTCGTCTTATACGATAACGTTTCGACTTCGATTCTTCATTAACCGTGTGTATCGATTTGAACATATAAGAAAGTCGAAGAAAGCTTCCGAACGTAAATTCGAATGAAATCGAGAGGCATTGCAATAATAATAATTAGAATCAATGTTTAACCGCGAACATATGCGACATCTTTGACAATGTAGAAGCGTTCCCATAGAAACGATATATCCGTATAGTTCGATGGAACGCGCGAGCGCAGGTTAGCACGTGGCACGTTTACACGATTCGTTCTGCACACCGTAATGGGTATATATGCATGTGCATAAACGTATACGTACGTATGTATAACATAGATACGTATGTATGGTGCAAGAGGAGATCAGGTGGATTCACAATGGCCTCTGTGGGGTGGATCAGGATGTTCCCGAGGTTCAGGGACATATGCTGTGAATTTTTCCGGGGAACCTTCGCGTTGCATCCCCCATCCCTTCTCTCTCTCTCTCTCTCTTTATTCCCCGCTGTTCACCCTCTCTCTGACGCGAGTCGCGAAGCACATGTGCCAAAAGCATACACGCGAACCCAGCAACCGCCCAGCTCCTGGCCTTCCACGTCGTGTCCTATTGTGCGTTCGATGCTGGACGACTCGCGTCGAGACGCGGGATCATCAGTGCTCATTGTCAACGACTAATCGAATCTGACACCGACCGAATCACCGAACGCCAACGACCATGCTCCCGCACTACCCGTCTATCTATATCTCCTCTACCCCTATTCGATCCTGCAGAGGGCGAACGATATTACCGGTGCATTGGCGTACTCTTCTCTACACTTTTCCTACAGATTTTATTTCTTTTTTCTTTTCGTCCTTGAATTCGTAAATCGACGTAATCCTCTTTAGTGACGGGATCTCGTTAACGTGATATTTGTATTAGCTGTTATAGCTTGGATTTTTTTTTTTTTTTTTTTTTTCTTATGAAATTGATCAATTTTATATGAGAAATATCTGATAATTATCGAACGATTTTCGTCCTTGAATTCGTTAATCGGAGTAATTCTTTTTTGGCGATGGTATCTCGTTAATGTAATATTTGTTTTAACTCTTATAGCTTGGATTTTTTTTCTTTCCTTTTTTTTTTTTATGAGATTGATCAACTTCATATGAGAAAAATCTAACAATTATCGAACAATTTTTAGTAATTTCTATTCGTATGGGAAAAGGAAAAATTGGACGAATTGAAATATTCTAGAGATTTCGATATTGTATATTTTACGAAGGTTCCATCGTGTTAAAGGACGTAACGATGAATGTTTTATATAGTCGACATAATAAAATTTATTTTCTTAATTGCATGGTAATCATACCAGCGAGGGAGCAAATACTGCAAATTTAATATTGTACTTGCTTCTACACACAAGTTTAATAAGCTTCGTTTACATTTATGTGTTCTGTTTTATTTAAAAAGTAACTAATGCTCAAATAGGCTAGTATGAATAATATGTGAAAATGATTCGCTGATAATTTGTACACACGATACAGTTGTTGATTGCGTAGATTGAAATGTTTATGTTTGTGCCTGTCAAAATAGAATATCGAGTTATTCTGGAGAGATTATTAGACTAGAGACAGATAAATAGATAAATAGATAAAGAGAGAGAGAGAGAGAGAGAGAGAGAGAGAGAGAGAGAGAGAGAGAGAGAGAGAGAGAGAGAGAGAGAGAGAGAGTAGCGAATACATATTATATAATTATTATTTATGATTTAATATCTCAAAATATGATATTGCAAAATATTAACATTTATATAATCGTTTTATAGCAAAAACCTTTGGTTATGGTTTTTTAAATTAAGATATACCTTACTTATACTAATAATTTATTTAATTATTTATTTATTTAATCGTCTAAGTCTTGCATTGAGTTACATAACGATATCATTCGTCGACTAGTGGATTAATAAACAATATTATATAAATAATGCATTATATTAAGCGAACTGGTCGTCGAGAGTCTCTCGTTAATTCGGTTTAAGGTCACCAGTTTCATATTTAATTGTTAATTAGTGTTACTGAACATTGATATCATTTTCGGGACTCTTATCATAAATAATTCGTTATTATCAGTATGCAATTATCTCTTGAAATTTTATCTTCTCCTAATAATTATAACAAGTTACTTTTGATTTTCATGAATAATTATATAGATACATCTCGATTATTGTAGCGCGTTTTTAAGTAAACAATTACATTTTTAATAAATTCTATTTTTAAGCGATTTCAATTTGAAATAATCTCAACTATGAAATAATTATATTAACGACAAATATTTAAATGTTTCTTAAAGTTTAAATACGAAATTAAAATAAAGAGAAGAAAAAGAAAATATTTCTTTCTTTTTCTTTTATCTTTATCTCTTCTCAATAATTTAAAAAACAAGCTCGTCGATGATCGTCGTTAAAAGAAGAATAAAGTCGAATAGAGAACGTATAGAAAAGATGGGGAATGTTAATAAGAAAATGAAATAGCTAAAGAAGATCCACAGGAAGTCGCTCGTTTCGATTTTTACGTGATCACGCAACGAAGCCATTTTCAGAGGGTCGCACAACCCCTCATCTCTTTCTCTCTTTCTGCTTCGATTTTCTCTCTATACACGTAGCCAACCGCGCAGGTCCTTTATGGAATATCCATGAACGAAAACTATGGGACTCCACGGAAGACTTTAACAAGCTCGATCTCGGCACGCGTTCTAGTTCTCCTTGGGGCCAATTTTGAGATTGTTTTTAGTGCACCGTAAACGTGAAAATTTACTTAAAAAATTTTCAGTTACTGGCACATATGTACATATTTACCGAGTATGAATTTTTGTTTGTTTGACTTTTAGCCATCTTAAATCTCTCTCTCTCTCTCTCTGTCTTTCTTTCTTTGAAAAAGTCTCATCATATAAGTATCTAAATAAATGTGAGTATGCGTTAAAGTAATGTACATAAGACTCGTTGTCCTGTCTCTAGGAAGCATTCTTAATACTAAAGGTTGCCATATTCCACGGGAGGCAGGTTGTTTCTCTCGTATAATACACAACAACGTCGTATAATGCTCTTCCGCATGCAGTAGCTATTAAATGACCGGTTACATGGACCGATAGGCGGTACCGTGTTAGTGCTACGCTGGTACCATGATCCTGCCATGGTCACTTCCTCGAGATAGAACACCCGTGCGATTCTCTCTCTCTCTCTCTTTTCGTGAAAGAAACAAGATTTTTCTTCTTTTAAAAAATCGAATCGATTTGGAATTCATATGGAAATAGTGATTTGAATAGTGATTGAAGATGTCACGTATCTACTCTAGCTATTTTTATTGTACAATTAATCCTATCATTCTATTGTGTTGATAAAGGAAAGATATGATCGATATCGAAATCGAATATTCACCATAAAATTTTCTTTTTTTCCTTTTCTTGTCTTTTTTTTTTATTCCTTTATTTTCTACGAAATAAGCGATAATATTGAAAGCGGCAGGAAAAGAAGGTTTTGCTTGCTCCTTTCGAAACTCTTCCTAGATTTCTTATATGGTAAGTCGCGCGTACCTAGCCGATAAGATTCTATACAAGAGGTACATGTTCCGAGTACTCGTTATCTTTGTTAATTGGTGGATACGGTTCATTGAATGTAGATTTTTTCTATTTCTTTTCTTTCTGTTTTTTTTTTTTTCTTTCTTTTTCCCTTCTTTACAACATTGTGTGCATAAGGACCGTGAGGGGATTCTACTTTGCGGCAACCGGTTTTATGCTCTGGTAGACACGTAACCGTTTCTACCTGCTGTGGATAGAAAATCCAAAGGTACTTTTTTTCTCTTCTCTTTCTCTCTCTTTTTCTCATGGGGTTTCGGTCTCGATCCAGAATCACGAAGTAGATGAATATCCTTCGATAGGTCAAGAATTCTTTTCTTCTCTCAATTCAAGATTTTTTTCTCCGTTAACGTAGTCGCGAGGGGCTCTAATGGAATATTCAATAAATTTTTTGAGAGAATAGAAAAAATTCTACAAGTGGAATTTTTTAAAAGCTCTAGCTAGTTCAATCGTCGTCCGTGAAAAGTTTTGTCAAATTTTCTCTGTTATTCTTTAATGAGGATTCGTATAGGAAACGATCGATAACCTTTATTATTGTTTGACATGAAACGATATAAACGGGCAAGTAAAAGTAATAGTAAATATTGTAAAAGATAACTTCGGATATGATGTTTATTTGAATCATTAGAAGTCAAGATTTAATGTACTCTTTCTTACTAGAAACCGAGATCGTTGCGATGTGGTGTGTGTGTGTGTATATATATATATATATATATATATATATATATAGGGATACAAGGGAAGGAGTAAAAGGGAAGAGAAGATAGTAACAGTGTCTACCATCGCGTCTATTTTTCTTCTTATCCTTTTTTCCTTAACAAAACTTATCCGAACGTAGCATCTCTCGTCGAAGAAACGTTTCCGAATCTCGAGTGGCTTCCTTCTCTTACCCTGAAAACTTATCTTTCTCACTTTTTCTCTTTCTCTCTCTCTCTCTCTCTCTCCCTCACTTACTTCAGCATACATCCCTTCCCCATCTTTCTTCTCTCTTCTTACACAAGAACGTGCTGATTTTATCAGATAAAACTCCTTTTATCCCTCGTCAAGAAATTCGACTCACGTATATTCGCCGTCTTGGTTAACGGGTCCTCTTCTCTCTCTCTCTCTCTCTTTTTCTTTCTCTTTTTCTTTCTCTTTCTATTACATATATACGCATTCTCGTTAGCTCAATCGCGAACTATCCTTCCATAGATTTTACTATTTATCGACCGGCTTAGAGACACTCGAGATTTTCTTGGATGATTATGTTCGACGTGAATGACTCTCTTCCTCGAACCATCTCTTTTCTTACATTACGATCGAAAAATTTAGAAAAGGTTTGAAGAAACGATCGTTAGAATATCGAACAGGAAATTTCTTATGAATCTTCATGCTTCTTTATCTATCATCTCGAAAATATCAAAGTTGTTCTTATCGATAACTTTTTACGTTGCGCGTCTCGATGAAAGATATTTATTTCGTTTTCTATTTCATTTCGTATTTCGTTCGTTCCCGTACTAACGAGGGAACGTTGCTAACTTGGAAATTTTCCCTTAGGGCTTTTAGAAGAAAGATGGAAAAGGATCGATTTTCGTTTCACTTCCTAGTACCGATAATTCCATTGGTATTGCATCGACACAAACCACGTTTTACAATTGCATAAACCAAGTTGAATAGGATTTCCTTTTTATTTATTTATTTATTTATTTATTTTCTTCCTTTTTTTTCTTATTAAGTTCTAGCGAGTCTCAAAAGCGAAAGAAATCACGAGTAAAACTCGGTCGAGAGGTGCGCGTGTTTTGTCAAAGCGAAAATGAAATTCCGGTAGGCGTTCGATCCTCTCTTCCTTCCTTCCCTTTCCTTCCCTTCCGTTCCCTTTACTTCACTTCACTCCACTTCCTTTTTCCTCCCTTCCAATCGAGATAAGCTATGGTTTTGCTTAGGAGGGTGTGACTCTTAGATATACCGGATATCCCAGTTTCTCTTTAATCGAGCCATTAAGAAGACGATTTCGAAAGATTTTATCGAGCTCTTACGATTAACTTAGGGCGTTGCCGATAAAATACGCCAAGGGAATGCTATTACCTAAAACTCGATATTCGTAATAACGTGAATTAGAATTAGATCGATTATATTTAAATCGTTGCTTTTCATCGAGACAGGATGAAGTTCGAAGAAAATTTTTATTCGTCTCGTTTTACGTGATGTTCCACTTAGAAATAATAGGATTAGTAAGAAGAAAGTAAAAAAAGAGGAAGAGGACAGAGAGAAAAAAAAAGAAAAGAAAAAACAGGAAGATCTATCCGATGAAATTAATTCAACGTTAGCGTTTCGATTTCGGTCTGATAGTTTTACAATTAATTTCTTCTTTTTTCTACTTTATTTTTCTATTCCTAATACAATAGTTTCGGTATTGTTCAATACCTCGTTAAGAAACTCTTGTTCAGTTTTACGATCTCACAACTACAGACATTCTTCATCTCCTCTTGTAAATTTCCCTTGGCCAAAATATATTATTTTCGTGGATACGCTTCTTCGTATTATACTCGGGAAAATGCAGTTGTTTCTTTCTTCTAAAGTAAAATATAAACGAGGTGGTCCTCGTGTCTCGGCATCATCGAATTATGGAAATGTTCTTGATACCTATTCTAATTCTTTTTTATTATTTCCCAGAAGAGTTTTCTCGCCATCTCTATGATAATGCGCGACGGAGAATTTTTCCATTCACCGTGTTCGGAGTTGCACGCGAGAAAGGTCAAATGTCGACAACGACGACGACGACGACGACGACGACAATGACGACAACAATGACGACGACGACGACAACGACGACAATGACAACGATGAGGAAGGATAAAGTAAGGAATAAAAGTGAGTGAAAGAAAGAACGAAAGAGAGAGAGAAAGAGAGAGAGAGAGAGATAAAGAAAAGGAAAAAGATATTCGCTTCTGTTTCAAACCTTCTTGCTGGATATATTATTCCTGACATTGTGCTACATCCACCGTTTTCTGATACACCTCTCTCCCTTCTTTTCGTATAGATGCATACGAAATAGCATAGATTTCTGATACCTCCGATCACAGTATCTTTTTATCCGATAGGAGAATCACACTTCTGATTCTTTTCCGGTAATACGAGGACTGTCCTTTTGGAAAGGGAGAACGAAAACGTGGGGAAACGAACGTAGGGAATATAGAAGAACGTGATGGTTGGTATAGTTTGTTGTGCTTGGATAACCGTCAAGTACGATACTTTTCTTCATTTTTTATTATTTCTTTTCCGACGCGACACACCTCTTCGCTTCGTTCTTTTTTTCTTCTCTTCTCTTCTCTTTCTTTCTTTCTTTTCTTTTTTTTTGTATTTTTCTTTTTCTTTTTCCTTTTTTTTTTTTTGTTACTCTTTCCATTCCCGACCATGATCTCAGCAAAGTTTTTCAACGTGAGCGAAGAAACACGACTTACGAGCTCGTTCCACGCATTGATTTTCACTCTGCGTATCGCGTTCGCCTGTTTCTCTTTCAGTTCGAACATAGCAGGAAAAATAAAGCGCCTAAGCGTGTAAGAAAGTTGCATAGGAAAGTAGAGAGAAATGAGAAGTAGAGAGGGAGAGAGAGAGAGAGAGAGAGAAGTATTCTTAAAATCTGTGTGTTTTCTTTTCTCTTATACGAGAATCTTTATTCTCATATAACGAAGATTATATTACAAAACGAATACGATCTTTTATCTCCTGAAGAAGATTCATACATTTTTTACAATTATACAAAAAATAACGTCGGACCTAATATTTTTAACTATCATAATTATCAAAAAGAAAAAAAAGAACAAAGAAAAGAAGAAGAAAGAGTTCAATTTCCATCCGACAAAAATCGATTCTATTAAACATCTTGGACGTATTAGATCAATAATCGTTGATCATCTCCTCGGTTGTCAAAGGACAAACATTTTTCCTAATTCCTCGAGTTTCATAGAGAAAACGTGTGGGATGGGATGAAAAATCTTTACTTATTGTCTAGTCTCTTCTTTTCTTTCTTTTTTCTTTATCTCCTTTTTTTCCCGTATGATCTCTCGATTCACGCAGATTTCCTTGAAACGTGCGCGCAACGAGTAGCACGTAGGATAGAATAGAGAAGGATTCGATGGTATGGGTAGAAATGATGGGGGGAGGAGGAGGACGAGGAGGAGGAGGGAGAGAGGACGATACATCACGGTCTCGCTATTGATGGCTGTCTCCTGCAATTGACGTGCGTTCTCTATGCGAGTACACACAATCTACTGGCGTCGCGTCGCCATCGTCACCTCCATCGGCTCGACACACGACCACGCATCTCACCTACGTGTTCCTCTTCGCGTATTCACAAATAAATAAATACATACGCACACACACACACATACACATATGTATGAACGATTTCGAAGTACTAGAAGGAAGGGAGAAACGATATTATCCGTGATGGATGCACCATCCGTCAGACGTCGAGACGGATATCTTACGACTCACGTACCGAAATCGGGCCATCCTCCAACCAACAGCTCTTCTTCAACTCCCGTTTCCTTTTCCTTCGAGAAAGAGACCTTACACCAGCAGACCTATGACTTTAGTGAAACTTGATTTGCTCATGATTTAACGTCGCCCTGAAGGACTTTTCCGATATCGATCCATGGCCATTCCAACTTTGTTCGGTTCTCTTCAATGGTCTCTCCGTGGTCGCTTGAAACTTGGACCGAGTCCCTGATAGCTTTTACATTTTGTTTTTTGCTATTTGTTTGTTTGTTTTATTCCGATTTCTTTCTCTTTTTCTTTTTTCTTTTTCTTTTTTCTTTTTTCTTTTTTTTTTTTACGGATTTTTCCAAGCTTTTTTCCGAACTTCTCTTTCTTTCTTTCTTTTCTTTTTTATTCTTTTCTTTTATTCTTCTTTTCCGTCATTTTTTCAATGAGTCCATGTTAATGTCTTCTTAATGTTGATAAAGTATTGAACGGATCGTCCTTTATATTCTAACAGAGTGTTAAATAATTGTATCCATTAAATATGAAATGCTAATACGTTTACTAATTAGAACATTTCTGTTTGGAACAAGTATAGCCAATTCTGCAGTAGCATTAAGCGTCGACGTAAGCCATGTCGGCCGCCATTCTCCATGGGCCAATTGCGACCTTCCTCAAAACAAAGTTTTATCGTTTGTATCTCAGGATGCCCGTAAACGTGCAAGGTTTAATCTGGACGTTTCTGCCGGACCGTAAGAATTGCATTATTCCATTTATTTCGTAGGAATTTTACCAAGAGTGAAAATGCAAACGATTTAATGGATCATCGGAGAAGGATGGTGCTAGAATATTGGAAAATTAGCGTCGCGACGAAAATGACTGTATAACAAATTATGTCCAGGATTTATTACTCAATTAATGGCTAAATACATTCAGTAATATTTGGAATTATTTCTTTGTGTGCATGCAAGCAATATATGCAAATATTTGCATTATATATATATATATATATATATATATATATATAAACATATATTTGTATATATATAATATAGATGAGGTTACATTCGATATTGGTAGATCGAATCTGCCGTCTGTTCGGTGGTTAAGGGGCTCGCTCAGTTCCAATGCTGGACCTGGGAGCCTCTCCCACCCCTGCGGGATGTTGCACCAGTGATATATCAAATTATTGTCAAACCGATAATGTTATTATCGTACTTAACGATAATCGATGGATTAACGACGACTATTAGCGTAATGTCCGATACCCTATGGTCTGTGATCGTAAAGTCACTTCCATCTCGCAATTTGTACGAAAGGAAAAATTCCTCTAACGAGTCGAACTTCCAATCGAATGGATATTCATTTCGTATAATATAAAGAATCAAATATAAAGATCAGATATGTATAAATAATTTTGATAACTGCCACATCTATCTATCGTTTACGTATTACATAAACATAAATGCGATATGATTCATTATGATAGAACATAATGACGGTTTTTGATCGAAATGATTCATAGTTTGATCCGTTGAAAATTTCTCCGTAGTCTTGCTTGTTGTTGGTAGGAAAACGCCTCTAGGGTTCAGCTGCCTCGAATACCTGATATCCGTTGAACATCCCTTCGTCCGCGCGAACAATTTGCCAGAAGTTGCACGCGGCTATCAGAATTTTGCCGTCGTGAAACTTCAACGAGGAGTGGAAGAGGATGGATAGGATAGGCAGAAAGGTTGGGAGAACGGTGAAGGATATATTCAATTAGTATGAGCGCGAAACGTTACTTCATACTTTTTACGAGCTTTATTTTTTAAGACGAGCCTTTATTTCTTTTTTTTTTTCTCTTCAAAATGAAAAACGCTCGAATCGGGTAGGTAACGCTACGTGTACCTTAATACTCCTCGTTTGCATAATAATAATTTTGAGGGAACTTGATCAAGCGGTAAAGTTTGCTCGTATAAAACTTAGCGTTGGCCAAGTTCCTTGCACGCGACCGATCCTTTCGCGTCGAATGGATGGCCGCAAGGAAGCTTAGAAACTTAAACCGAGTTATTAACTTTGTTGGAATTGATCTTCGAAATACGTGAGTACGGTCATACGTTCTCTCTTCAATCGAAAAGATAATAGTGTGAGAGTTTTGATCGAGCGGAAGGAATAACGTCAATTAACGTCAAGAACTGGCCTGAAAATTAGAAGGTTCTAACGATCACGCGTTCAATGTCTTTTAATCGGGTCGTTACTCACACCCTTTTATACTAGGAAATTGTTGGGAAACTAGGTTGTAAGATAAATTAACCGACAACGAATTACCATACATTACCATTTATTTGTAAAGTTACTACCTCTTTTATTATCAGTATCTTTTTTTCTCTCCCTCCTCCTCTCTCTCTCTCTCTCTCTCTCTCTCTCTTATCTTTCTTTTTCACCGCAACTACAAATACAATACTTCGCAACAAAATCTTTCTTCAAGTTATTTCCAACAAGTGCTCCTCCACTCCATCTTCATCATCGTCGCGTTTTATAGCGAAAACACTATACCTTCTCTTCTTTTTAAAATGCCGCATACTTTCTCATTAATTCTACACGAATGCAGCTTTTCATCGACTT